>NW_006159882.1:1449886-1467020 GCF_000334495.1 Tupaia belangeri chinensis
CTACAACTTAATATGAGTAAAAAAATTAAATTAGAGAAAATAGTATAATGAGTCCTTACATTCCTTTCATATCTCCCTCTCAGCTTTAAGGATTGTTAATGCTAGCCAATATTACTTCCTTCTTCCATATCTTCCGCACCACTATGTATTTACCATCTACACTGAATCATTTTCGAGCAAATTCTTGTCTTCATATCATTTGATTAGCTAAGGTGTCTCTCTCTATCACAAAAGCACTCCTTTTTTTGTCCTGGAAGATGATGGGTGAAGTCTAATGATCCAACAATTTAAAAATGAAAACGTTCAGAAAATCTCATGAAATTAGACCAGAATTTATGTCTCTTTCATCTAAATAATATATGCAGATATCCAGGCCAAGGCATTTTGGGTAGCTCGACTAAGCATTAGGGACCCAGAACCATGTCAGTGTTCTAGTCTATCCCTTCAGCTCACCCTCGAGATTCACACAATTCCTATAAATGCCAGTTGTCCCCTATGTGATGAGATAGTATATTAATGAAGAATAGCAGCAGGTGAATGAGTCTTTCTACATTAAAAGGCTTTAAGACTGGGTCTGTATGGTGATTCAGCAGTATAACTTGGCACTCTGCAAGGCTAACTCACACAGGAAGGTTCTGAGTTCACCTCTGGAGACCTCCCTGAGTATACCAGGCATGTGCATGTCTATCATCTGGGACTGGCTGAGGCTGGAACTGAATTGTAGTATCAAGACACTGTTGAGGGTGCTGTCTCTGTCTATTTGTCTATATGTCTGTCTGCCTCTCTCTGCTTCACTTATGGAGGAAGGACTTAAACGTTAAAAAGAAAGTTAAGGGACTTCATGATATGAATGATTCTCATAATACAAAGAAAAAAAGTGAGACTCAGAAAGAGAGAGAGAGAGTGAAAGAAAGGCTAGCTCTAGCATTTCTCACTTGCTTCAAAACTAGAAATTTGGGACCAACAGGTGGAGTGGTGGATAAGGTGCTGGATCACACATAGCCCATTCCACGACTTGAGTCCCAGACCTGACAGCTTATAAAACATGACTGGCACATGTGTACCCAAAAAATTCCTGAAAGGAGAATGGAAGAGGATTGTAGTGTGGCTATTCTTCCTGGGGCAGGGGGTGATTTCCTCACTTTCCCTCTCTCTCTGTCTCTCTCTAGTGAGTACACTTGCCCTATACCACAAAAGCTAGGAATTCATTTGTTCTGAATTATTGTCAGTGTCAGTAACTTAGCATAATACAAAATTACCCTTACTTACCTTGCTAAGTAATGTGAAAATCAAAATAATTTATTATCTTACAATTCAATTCGAAATTCAAACGTTAAACTTCTTACCTGTATGATAAGACTGATAATAATTTACCCACCTAGTTCTTTGAATTATACAGAGTAGGTAAAGGAATTTTAGAAATAGTATAAGAGTTCTAGAAAAAAAAATCGTTTATAAAGATAGATAAAATGACTCTACTGATTTTTTCCTATTTATGTATCCAATTCTTTAGCTCAGAGTAAGAAGCTCTAGGTTTAAGGATGATTCCCTCTTACTTGGCTGCTATTGTCTAAACCTTATCTCTATATGCACATAGACAGTTTGCAAAATTTCTTCTTTTGATATTTTCTTACATTATGATTTTAGACTACTACAAGAAATAGTACGATGTACAAAAAATGTAAATGATAGTCAACATTCCTAACAGTGTAATTAGAATACTTTTAAATACATGTTCAAATCAAAATTGTTTAAGTGCCTACTATTAGTAATAGACTTTACAAGGAATTTAGATTTAAAAATTATTGAAGAGTATACATACTATGAATGAATAGATTTGTGTGCTAAATGGATAATAATCTTTCAATATTTCATTATTTAATTAAAATTTGACTGTGCATTTTACTCTGCGATGAAAACAAAAATGAAAGCTATTTTTACCATTTTTTACCATTTAATGTGACTAGAATTGAATCCATGTGACTTGACTTAGTGACTTTTTAAAAAGTTTTTAATTATATGATCTCAAATGACTTCTATTCTTAGAATTACCAGAATATTTTTTAAAGGTTTTTGCCATAGGGCATGTGCATTCGCCTGAGAGAGACAGAGAAGGTGAGAGGGAAAGTGAAAAATCACCCCATAGGGGGATGGCCAGACCACAATCCCTTCTCCTCCATTTTCTTCCTAGGATTCTGTGCACACACGCATATGCATATAGCATGATTTTCAAGCCTCCAGGTATGAGACTTGAACTGTGGTTGACAAGGTGGGAGTCTAGAGCATTAATCACTAACCATCTGCTGGATCCAGCAGATAATTCATTTTGAGCTGGCAAAGACAAACTCATACCACAAGCAGAGAATTATTGTCAAGATGCCATAATAATGACAAGTTGGTCAGCACTATCAGAAGAAGAGTTGTAATAAAAGTTATATGCAAAAAAAAAGCATTAATATCTTTAGCATGGTAGATAATTTAAGTATAAATTTAAAATTCTTGTAAATCTCTCTAAATTAAAAAGGTTTAAATACCAGGTAAAAGCAAACAATACAGAATCCTTCAAAATGTGCTGCTATCTCGAGTGAATTTTCAGAAAAATTAACTGTGCATATGTGTAGTAAAGAACTTAACTTTGGCTCAGAAGAGGTCTGGACTTGATCCTCAGGTCTTATCAACAATCTTGGTTTGTCTAGGGCCCATGGCCTAGACAGATAGCAATAATGTGATCTCATGGTGAAAGCTTTGTGCCAAGAGAGTAAGTCTGCATCCTGTGGAATGTCTTATGCCTGAGCCATCCCCTCAGGCAAACACCAATTTTCCATTACAATTTTATTTAAAAATATATGAAAGAGAAATATTTAACAATTCAGGACATTTTTCCATCAATAACCCCAATGGCTTTAATAATGGCTATAATTTTTATAAAACTCCTTGTGAAAGTGAACCTACCTATTGTATTCACCAAAATGTTTTTTCTCTCTCCAAAGTGATATAAAAAGTAAGCTCAATTAAAGCAATGAGAGGGAAAACATCTCTATTCATCAAGATCTTCAAAAAACTTTCCTATTTGTGTATGTACATGGCATTGAATTTCTTCTATGCTATGTCATGTTTAATTAACATTATTAGCAACCTATTTTGTTCTCTTTCCATAAACAACTGAGATGAGGATAACACACAAGAGAAAATGTTGTTTACACTGCTTTTAGCATATATATTATACCTGCTTGTGTGTTGGTAATTATGATATCTGGAAGTATGTTTATTTTTTTTCCTCTTTAAAATTCTACTTTAGAAATAAGAAAATGTATCTGGAGGAAACCTGGTATATAGAAGATTATAATAATTAGATATAGTAGGCTATATCACATTAACAAATGAAGCAGTTTCTCAGACACTAAAGACACAAAAAGTTACTTTTTATTCAGACTGTCTTTTCAAAGAAGATCAATGAAGATATTGTTATCAGCACCCAGTAGGACAAATTCTGCACCATCTGGAGTAATACTGTATGAATCATTCACTACCAATCATAATAGGCAGTGTTTTTAAAAAAACTATTATTAGGGTTATAGGATATAGAAAATGCAAAATGTTGTTTTCTATCTCTTTTTAACACAAAAGTACAAGGTGAATATTAACCATGCTACAGAAGACCTATGTACTTGGAGACCTGGAAATTTCAAATAATAAACCAATCCCATAATACAATGGCATGGGGCATTCAAGCCCTACTTGCACAGTGTAATAAGTGACATTTTGGGACCTTCCAGGGGAAGAACAGAATCCTGGCAGAGGCAATTGGGATCATCAGCAATGTCCAAAGAGAGATAGGAAAGAGAACAGTGTCAGGTTGTAACAAGCATACAAAACCAAGGACATCTACTGGGGGTTTTCTGGGATAATACTGAACCATTGTTTCTCTCATTCTCTGAAATGTATGGTTATAAATCCTCTCACTGTAATTCCACATTATCTCAGTTGTTTTAATTATCATCTTCAAGGTAGAAATGATGGACTCTGGGAAAAGGGTGAAAAGCTCTTGAGTCTGTTCGAGTTGGTTTGCAATTGCAGGAGTCCAATAAACTCGAGGGCTTTGATGATTTCCTCTGCTCTTTATATTATTCTTTGGTTGGACTCACCTCAAATAGGGAGTGCAAAATAGATTGTGGGCTTATCTGACTAACATCTCTTTAAAATTGACTGTGAGCGTTGTAAGAGCTAATGTATCCGAATTGCTTACTACTTTATCTTCACTGTCTACTGTGTGCTGGCCATGAAGTTAATGCTCAATAAATATTTTATGAGAGAATAATTGAAAAATGAATGTTTTCGTGAACTTTTAAAATTTAGGGAGTGTGAACATATAGAATATGTTTCAAACCAGGTGAATTTTTCATCTGTTAAACATAGATACTGAAAAATACCTTAAAATATTCCCAGCTTTAATGAATGATTTTTTTTTAATAAAAAAAGATTACAACATTTGAACTTGTGTATTAGACTCACTTTCAGATTAATATTTTCTCTCCAGTTAAGGGAATACATCAAATATATTTCTAAATGTTTAAGTAATTATGTGTTTGAAGAGTTCCATTTGGAAAAAAAAATATGTCTTCTAATATAATTGTCTAAAGTGTAAATATTTGAATTATTAAGAATGACTAAGTTTGTTTTTCTTTTCGAAGTTCTTATCTAAAAAAATTTCAGGAAATTTCATCAAAAAATATTTCTCGGGGCCAGAAGATGGTGTAGTGATTATACCACTGGACTCCTATATGGCTAACCTTGATTCAAGTCCTGGGCAGGTGGCTTGAAAATCACACTGGGTGCCTGTACGTGTGTGCCCAACATCCCAGGAGGAGAATGGAAAGGGGGTACAGAATGACCATTCCCCCCTTAGGGGTGATTTCTTACTTTTCCTCTCACTGTCTCTATCTCTCCAATGAGCACACACTTCCTAAGGCAAAGGCCTCTTAAAAATAAATAAATAAATAACTTTCTGTCCATTGTGAGGCTTGCTTCTTACTTACAACTCTCTCTGATACATGGAAGGTTAGATAAACAAGAATAAGTGAAATGCACATCCCCCAGCATGATTTTAACAATTAGCTTCAAATTCTTTCTCTACCAATTTTTATGAGAAATTCTTGCAAGTAATAATATCTACTGATTTAAGTTTTCACACCTTTTCCCTTTCCCTGCCAATCTCACTAACAAGCAGAGTGGAAATACTAACAAGGTGGTAACTGTCCGAAAGGTGGACAGCAGGAAGAAGAAGGGGAAGCAGAAGCTTCGAATAACTGACAAGCAGGATAATCAGCCCCCACATAATTATAGACTTACTACATTTTACATGTAATTTAAAAACAAGTCACATTATTATGGGTAGAGCTAGTTTAGGTATAAAACCAGATATTGGCATGTTATAATTGCAATACATTTGTGATTACGAGAATAATATTTTTCTACATATTTTCAATATCATTTGTTTTCTTTTCTTTCAAAAAACTCAGTGCCTACTGGACTGTTATATTAAAGTAAGGTAATCTATAATTCTTTCCTTGCATTTAACAAGAAGTACATGAAAGATATTTAACAATCTTGCTATTTTGGCAGAAACTCAAAACAAACATATGTAACAGTTTTCAAGAGAAATATCAAGCAGGCAGTGCCAAATCGAGGCATTATATTTAGTTTGCTGTAAATAATATGGTGTTTGCACATACTCCATTCTGAGACTGGTCCTGTGTACTTTCTAAAATTAGTAGAATACAGAACAACACCTTTCATGGAATCCAATTGATTTCGTTTTCTGATTGAAACCATGGCCAAATTAAATGCAGATTAAGTACCTGTCTTTTCATATTAGAGCAAACCAAAGACAATAATACATAAGTAAACTTAAATTGTTGAGTAAAATTTATCCATGATAAAAATACATGAAAGTTACAGTGCCTTGCTGTACTTTGCAATTAGCCTGTTACCTTGCTTATCCAAGGTAATGAGGTATGATCTTAGGTATTTTGTGGGAAACAACATTTCACATGTAAAATGAAAGACCCAGGGAGATCATAGTAATGTGCTCTGAACTCTGCTTCTCAACAGACTGGGGCTGCATGGCATACCTGTGTTCAATTCCCAGGCCAACCTAGAGGCCAGACATGCAGGCAGATATCTGTAATCCCAGCTACTTGGGAGATGGAGGCAAGCAGATTGTAATACTATGATCACACTTAATTGGGAGACAGAAGCAAAACAATTGAAACACAGCGAGACCCAGTCTAAATTACCACATGCGTGCACACGCACACACACACACACACACACACGTGATCCATTTGATCAAGAGGAGAATCTGCTAAAAAAAAAAAAAAAAGTATGTGTACCAGAATTTTTTTTTCCGCCAATGAAAATTGAATTTATCCAATGCTTAGTATGTATTTTATACACATAGTCAGGCACACTTGTAAAGTTTAGAATACACTATTTATGTGGGATTATTTTATGATTTTTATATTCACTTTTGTGGATTTTCCTCAGATTAGTTCAGAGATTAAAAATTGGAAGTATACTTAGAATAAGCTGAGAAAAGACAGATAGAGACCTGAAAGAATTAAAAGGAACTAACTGTATTACTAATTGCCCAGTTGGATGAAGAAAAATGCTTAATTCACGAAACTGACAGAAGATAAGATACAACAGGAGCAAAAGGCAATACTTAGGATGGGAGCCGTTTTCACTCTGCTAATCATCTATCCTGTTGAATGAACATTTAAAACAAATTCTCTAGTAATTGTGGATCACATCTTTCATTCCTTTCCTTTTTTCTTTGAAATGTATCACCTCTCTTATGTGGGAGCACCTAGCCGAATAACATTCGATGGCATATTCTCAGTAAATGCCAGTTGCTTTCTTTTCATCTTCTGTTGAGCTCAAAACACAACGGGCATATCATGCCACTTTCTAAAAGGAAAATTGACAACTCAGTACATTTAGAGGAGAACTACTACGGTGGAGATTTGTGATGGTTAGCTGCCCAGCATATGAAGTATCTTCACAGTATAACAAGATGTTAAATTTGTTAGAAAATTGGACCCAAAGGATATGACTCCAAAGTGAGAAATTGGGCAAAAAGAGAATGTCTCAAATAGCATGTATGAGAACTAGTTAGATGCTCTTAAAAATTTCAACTTCATTGAAGATATAAAAACTTGGGATTTGTAAAGATGGTTTGAAAGAACTTTATATGACTTTTGAGTTCCATTCTGTCAAAGGACAGCATATTCATATGACTACTTATCACCTCAAAACTAAAGAGAGAGATTCAGTGAAACACCAGATAGTCTAATTTGAAACAAATTTGCATCTCTCAGCTCTCTTTGATGAACCATTGCATCACTCCTCTCCATATGTGTCCAAGAAAATAGATCAGCTATCTAACTGTGAATTCTGATTGACAAATGAAAAAGAGGAGGTTGCTTTTGGTGACCTACTCTCTTAAGATTTATGTAGAAAGAGTTGTGTGTGTTTCTCATGGATAATGTTGGCCACATGACAGAATGGCCATAAGGACATCATTGGTCTTGTCCACTTACAGAAGTAAATCGGTTGTCATAAAAGGCTGCAATTGAAAGAACTCACAGGTAGCAACATATTTATAAAAGATGTGAAAGAAGTAGTAAGAGTAAATTATCTGCATTAATGGAACTGAAGGTTAATATACACACATTAGGGCTGGTCCTGTAGCACTCTGGCAAAACACTTGTGGATAGAGAGCCGGATCCCACATGGCAGACTGCAGTTCAAATCACATGCAGCTGGAAAAACGTGCCAGGTGCCTTTTTGTGCATGCTTTGGATCTCAACAGGGTAAAGAAATGGAGGAAAAAATATTGCAGCATGACCAGTTCCACTGAGGGGTGCCTTTTTTTTTTTTCTTTCTGATATGCACACACATTCTCTGGCAGTTCAAAACACATATAAAATACACACACACACACACACACACACACACACACACACATCAGAAGAACAGTCTTCCTTACCATCTGGCTAATATGTTTTATGGCCCCTGCAGAGTTGAAAAAAATGAAGATATGTGAGACAGGAAAGTTATTGGACTGATACTGATGTGCGTTTCCATTGCCATAGAAATGTATGAAAGTCTTATGAACAACAAAACTTGCACATAATTGTAGGAATTAAAGGCAAACTCACAGACCTAAATGCTCAGATTAAGCCACAGATTAAGGCACATGAGGTACAAATACTGTGGATTTTCCTAGACTATATTTAAAAAAAAACAACTCATATTTCAAGAGTAGTAATGAGATAGCCAATAATAAAATGCAAAGTTTGAATCTATGTGTTGCTAAATGAATTTAGAACCTTTCCTGGTCTCATATGTTATAGGTGAGTAATTGGAAATAGAAAAAGGATGTGAGAAAAGATTAGCAGTTTTCATAGTACTTTGAATATCCCACCCCTACCAAATTAAACATTCTTTTTTTTAAGTAGTGATTTATTTGTTAATTCATTTATTTTTAATTTGACCAGAGAGAGAGAGAGAGAAAAAGTGAGAAGGCAAGCCATAAGGTCTGGAACTTGGACCATGTGGGATTGTCCAGCACCTTAACCATCATGCCACCTGCTGGTCCCCCAATATTGGACTTTCTTAAGAGGCAGTATTTGTTAATCTGGTAATGATTTCACTTGTAAAAGGTAAATTTAAATGTACTTGTTTGTCTGTGTCAGTCCCATTTACTTTTTCTTTTTCTTTTTTTTCCCAAGTTTTTGTCACAGAGCATATGTGCTCATCAAAGAGAGACCAAGAGATGCAATGTGAGAAATCACCCTCCTCTTGCAGAAATAGCCATGCCACAGTCTCTTCTCTTCCATTCTCCTCTCAGGATTTTGGGCATGCATTCACACACACCTGGCATGATTATCAAGCCACTGGGTGTGGAACATGGAATTGGTTGCCCATGTTGGAATCCAGAGCCTTAATCGTCATGCTACCTACTGGCCTCCAGTCCCCATTTTTGAAAAAGATATACCAGATTCAAATTCCAGCAAGCTGTCAATTTATTGACAAATTATATTGTCAAACCAGAGGAACATTATGCACAAAAGTAATTTAAAGTTTTCTTCATTTAGTTTGAAAAAAAAGAATTGGAGACTCTATGTAAAAATGATCATAAGGTCTGGCAGGTAGCATGGTGGTTAAGACTCTGGACTCCCACATGGCTGATTGTTGTTCAAGTCCAGGACCTGGCAGTTCATTTTCTCACTTTTCCTCTGTCTCTTGCTCTGACTGTCTACAGTCAAATAAAAAATAGTAATAATAAATAGGGACAAGTAGATTGCCTAATGCTTACATCACTGGATTCCCACGTAGTCGACTTTGGTTCAAATCAGGACCTGGAAACTTTAAATTCATGACCGGCGCATGTGTGTGTTTGCCCAAAATCCCAAGAGGAAAATGAAGGAGAAGAGATGCAGCATTGCTATTCCCCCTGTGGGAAGAGGGGTGATTTCTTGCATTCTGTCCCTGTCTCTCTCTATCTCTCCCATGAGCACATGTGTGCTACAGCAAAATCTCTCTTAAAAAAACAATAAATAAATGTTATTTTAAAAAATAATGCTAGACCGGGACCAGCAGTTAGCATAATGGCTATGTCGCTGGACTCCCATGTAGTCGACCGTGGTTCGAGTCCCGGACCCGGTGGCTTAAACTCACGCCGGGCGCATGTGTGTGCGTGCCCAAGATCCTGAGAGGAGAATGGAGGAGAAGGGATTGCGGTGTGGCCATCCCCCCTGGGGGGTGATTTCTCGCTTTCTGTCTGTCTGGCAAGCGCATGCGCCCTATAGCAAAACCTCTCCAAAAAAAAAATAATAATAATAATACTAGACCAATAAGGTAAGATTATAATTTTGTAACACAATAAAAATGTGCATTAAATTACATTGTTCAGACATTCTAGATTCAATAATCTAGCTTGAGCAATCAAGAGTGGTTCTGCAAGTTTGGTTAAATTTATTGAAACTTGGACATAGTAGTGATTTTGGAAATTCTTAAATAAAATGTAGAAGAAGAAATAAAAGCTTTAAATGAGAATAATTGAATCAATTTCTCATTTTCAGACATACCACTATCCCTACTACAGATCAGAAGGCCCCAAAGACTTTTTTTAATACAAAGTCTTTTAAAAACTTTCTAGGAAGAGGCTTCAGTTTTTGTTATTATTTTAAATAATTTAACAGATGCTCTCTGTAAGCTAGAAAAGGGCTTTCTGACCTCAGGAGGGATAAGAGTCCACATGGTAGAGTGTTTTCAATTCCAAGATTAATCAGATCAAATGGAAAGAATACCTTGAATGAAAGAAAGCCTGGGCTAAAGGTTTCTAAACGATTTAATAAGTATGCTCCATAACCTTTCCTTAGTCTTCCTGGAAGTTTCTGTGACTACCTATTAATATTAGGTAACTTAGCATTGAAGAAAGGAAAAGCTGGGGACCAGCAGTTAGCATAATGGCTATGTCGCTGGACTCCCACGCAGTCAACTGCGGTTTGCGTCCCAGACCGGGTGGCTTAAAACTCACGCTGGGCGTGTGTGTGTGCGTGCCCAAGATCCCGAGAGGAGAATGGAGGAGAAGGGATTGCGGTGTGGCCATCCCCCCTGGGAGGGGGGGATTTGTCACTTTCTGTCTATCTCTCTCTGTCTTTCTGGTAAGTGCATATAGTAAAAAACTCTCCAAGAAAAAAAAAAAAAAAAAGAAAAGAAAAGAAAAGTGTAGTAATTTGAGACCAATCAGTAATGTGGTTAGAGTGGCTGGATACCACATGGCCAATTATGTGGTTGGAGTGCCAGCCCAAGCAGTTTGGGAAGCATGTTTGGTATTTCTGAGAATGTGCCCAAAATCCTTAAGGGAGGGAGAAATGGAGGCGAGGGGATTGTAGTGTGACTGTCTTCCATTGATGGTGGTGGGATGCTTTCTCATTTTCCTCTACTCTCTCCAGTAAGTACACAAGCCCTTTAGCAAATTTAAAAAATAAATAAATAAATAAATAAATAAATAGTAATAATTTGAAATTCCCATACCTGTGCTCCTCTTCCAATATATCAAGTTAAAAACATGAAACCATAATCAATAACAGTGTTACTTTACACAGGTTACATCAGCTCAATTTCTGTGTAACCTAATAGAGTTCTCAGAGACTGTGGTCATTTCTATATACCAAAGAATGTTACAGTACTGTTGTACTGTATTTATATTATTATTATTATTATTATTATTATTATTATTATTATTATAGTACCAAGAGAGAAAATACAGTAAGTATCCTCAGATGTCTTATTTAGATATTTATAAGCTGGCAGACAGGAGATAAATACAACAAAACTGCAGAATTTCATGATTAAGGATAACAAAGAAAACTAAAAGGAAATCTTGCTGCATCTTTTGCCTCTAAGTATTAAGAAATAGGCACTATACTTTCTCCTTAGTTTGAAGACATATATTGCATCTCGTAAGGATGTGATGTCCTACTAGTTATTGAATAAAACACAAGGCTTTCTGTTTTTGTGGGGCCAGTCTCTGACCTAAACATTTCTAAGTGAAAGCCTTGCATATTCTTTACCTGAACATAATGTAGCTTACAGGCTATTTCCAGTGCAGCAGCATCTCTTCTTCATGCTGCCATTCAAGTAACTCAGTTGCCTATTTCTTATCCTTGATCTCACCCCCTAGAGATAATGAGAACACAATGGCCCTTCCACCAATGCACACAGCAAAGGGGACATAATCAGCTACCTGTATAGTCTCTATGATGTTGCTGCTCTTACGCAGGAGATGAGAGTTAGGTACTACCACCTCACTTCCTTAAACAAATGAGGAGAATGGGGGAGCCTAAGGGATATCAGCAATTCTTTCTTACAGTTCCTTTGGAATTTAGCATTTGTTGTATTTTGATACGTGGTCAGAAATGCCTATTTTAACATCTTGTATATATTTGGAGACTTTTAAAGAATTTCTGAAAATCCATAAAAAATTTAAAGGTAAATATATATATTGGTTAATTGGCCCAGAATATCTCTTTAGTAGATGATTCTCATGAGGCAGTAATTATTGTATTGTTGTATAGTATGAGTTAGTAATTTTAGTAAAACTTTCAAAAACAGGCACATGAGTATATCTTATGAAGCTTTCATATATTGGTTGACATCCCTCAATTCCATTCTCCCTAGAGCAATCACCATAGTTTTATGTCATGTACCCTCCCTGATACACTCTGTTCTTGGGGGAGGGGGGAGAAGCAGGTTTTGTTTGTTTTTAGATTTTTTTTTTCACAGTTTTTTTTTGCTATAGAGTATGTGCACTCACCAGAAAGACAAAGAGAGACAGAGAGACAGAAAATGAGAAATCACCCCCAGGTGGGATGGCCACGCTGCAATGCCTTCTCCTCCATTCCCTTCTTGGGATCTTGGGCATGCATGCACATGCATCCAGTGTGAGTTTAAGCCACCAGGTTCAGGACTCCAACGGTGGTTGACTACATGGGAGTCCAGTGACATAGCCATTACACTAACTGCTGGTCCCTGTTTTTTAATTTTTGCTATTAAGTGTGTACACTCACTATAGAGGGATTGAGATAGAGGTAAAATGAGAAAGCACTCTGCCTCCCCAAGGGAATTTTCATGCAACAATCCCTTCTCCATTCTTCTCTTGAGATTCTGGGCACACATACACACATGCCTATTGTGTTTATCAAGCCTCTGGGTCTGGGATTTGAACAGTGCAATAGGCCATGTGGATCCAGCTCCATTAACCTCCATGCCATCACCTGGCTTCCAAGCCCCTTGGGCCACTGCTAATGAACATTGAGTGCAGTGGTGGTTCAAGAAGTCTTGGAAAGGAAATAAGAGCCTTGAGGATGAGGAGCTTAGTTGCCCTCCATCAGAAGTGAACAATAACCAATTGAGAGCAATCATTGAAGCTTATCCTCTTATAACTACTTGAAAAGTTGCCCAAGAATTCAACCTCAACCATTATATGATCATTTGGCATTTGAAGCAGTGGGAAAGGTGAAGAAGCTGATATGTGGGTGCTTCATGAACTGACAAAAAAATTTAAAAATTTTCATTTTGAAGTGTCATCTTCTCTTACTCTACTTAACAAAAAAAATCATTTCTTGATCAGATTGTGAAGTGAGATGTAAAATAGATTATAAAAGAAAACTGGCAGGACCAGCAGTTAGCGTAATGGCTATGTCGCTGAATTCCCATGTAGCTGAACGTGGTTCGAGTCCCGGACCCAGTGACTTAAACTCACGCTGGGTTGTGTGTGTACATGCCCAAGATCCTGAGAGGAGAATGGAGGGGAGGGGATTGTGGCGTGGTCATTACCCCCTGGGAGGTGATTTCTAGCTTTCTATCTCTCTGTCTCTCTCTGTCTTTCTGGCAAGCACACGCACCCTATAGCAAAATCTTCTCCAAACAAAAAAGAAAAGAAAACTGGCAACAACCAGATCACTTCTTGGATTGAGAACCTCCAAAGCACTTCCAAAAGTAAAACTTGGACCAAAAAAAGTCAAGGACACTGTTTTGTGGGGTCTAAACCACTACAGCTTTCTGAATCCTGGCAAAACCATTACATCTGAGAAGTACATTCAGCAGATTGATGAGATGCAGTGAAAACTGAAACATCTGCATCTTGTAAATTTCATTAAAAAGAAAATATCTCAGCCTTTATGTCTAACTTTTCCTCTTTGTGGTTTCTACTTATAAAATGTGATGATAGTTTTATATCTATATCTATATATATATATAGAGAGAGATAGAAATAGATAGAGATATATATTTAAAGGCAAAATTCTCTTTTACAACTGATAATAGGTTTATAATATTAGCAAATGCTTATATTTGGTTATAATCAAAGCTGCCTCTTCTGTTATCAGACCATTGAGACTGAGGCATGGGGAGGGAAAACTAGAAATTGCTCAACAGAAAGGACCCAATTCTTCTCCATGACAAAGCCAGTCTGTACACTGCACAATAAATATTTCAAAAGTTGAATGAATTGGGCTACAAAGTTTTGCTTCATCTGCCATACTCTCCTGACCTCTTTCCAACTGACTACCACTTCTTCATGCATCTTGACAACTTTTATAGGGGAAACACTTGCACTGGCAGCAGGATGAAGAAGATATTTTCTAAGAGTTCATTAAATCCCAAAGTGTGGATTTGTACACCATAGAAGTAAACAAACTTATTTCACATTGGCAAAAAGGTGCTGATTGTAATGTTTCTTATTTGGGTTCATAAAAATGTGTTTGAGTTTAGTTATAAATTATTTAAAATTCCCAGCCCCAAACCACAGTTACTTTTGCACCAACCTAATAATAGTGAGAGAGAGAGAAAATAAACTAATGAATAAATATATCGTAAACTAGAAAATACAAGAGTTATGTAAGTTAGAGAGTAGGGTGGTTGCTACTTTAGATACTTTCATTAGCAAAAGTTCCTTATTTCAGAAACCTAAAGGAAGTAAGATATTAAAATATAGCATATCGTGGAGAAGATCTGTGAAAGAGAAACAGTAAATAGAATTGTTCTGAAGCACAAGTATGCTTGTCCGCTCAAAGAATTGCAAGAAATTCAGTGGGGTGGGAAAATAGTGATGGATAGGAGTGACTAGAGATGAAATCAAGGGTCAGTGGTGGGCAGTGGGAAGGAAGATCATGTCAGAGATTTTTAGGCCCTGAGAAACATTTGGAATATTATTCTTAAAGACATGAGAAACTTTTGAAGAATTTTGAACAAATGTGTGACTTAAGCTGGCTTACGAGTTAATGGTGTTACTCGGGTTGTTATGCTAAGTATAGACTGTGGGGTGCTATAATCTATATGTAGCATGGAATAATCCAGGAGGGAAATGATGGAAACTTAGAACTGGGCGAATCTTACACATAGTTTGAATGTTTGCTAGTTGTTGGATGTGGTGAGAGATAAAAAGAAGAGTAAAAGATGACTTTGGTCCTTCCTGCTCAAGGAAAAAACATCATTGGTGTTTAATTTGATGGAAAAGACTAAGAAAGGAGAAGAGAGCAGGAAGATATGGCCGGCAAATCAAATGTAGCAGTCATTCTTGGAAAGCCTTCCTCGTTTTGTATCTTGCTTTTACTGCACTGTATTGTTCAATGCCATTGTCTATATTTTGTGTTTCTCATCTATAATGTTTTGCTAGATTGATCGGCCTACCTCGGTGTCTTGACTGATGCTCACAGCTATCAGTTCAGCAAACTGTCCTTAACTGGATGCTGCATTTCTTTTGAAAGACTGGTATTGTAATTGAGTCATATGACATCAAGTAAACTTGAACTTTTGTAAGATTTCAGGAAAATCATTTTTCTTCCTTGCTTAAGATTCACACATCAGTGTGATATTTAAGCAAAGATTAGGTTAATTTGCTGAAAGCTAGGAGTTTTAGGCTCAGCTGACTTCTGGTTTCATCTGAGGCTAGGTCAGCTCAATTGCTTTCAGAGTCTGAGCAGACTGATGCTGAGGTTCAGTGTTTGATCCCTAGGAAGGTTATTTTACTTTATTTTGGTCCAGAAGCACAAACCAAAGCCCTGACTTCAACCAGCTTACAAATGCCAACAGAGCACTGCAAATCCTTTACCACACCCAGGAAAAGTCAAAACACACATATAAAATTCTAGCCTAACATACATCTTTACTACCTGTGACTCTGATCATGACAAAACTGTGAAAGTAGCAACCATTAAATGCAATAATCTTTTCAGACATTGTGATTTATAAGCCAAGAGATCACAAGAATGGATGAAAAATGAAGAGATTCAATTCAAATTACTGGATTGAAAATACTTTCTCTGCGAATGACAAGAAATCACATACATCTAGAACCCCCTCCTCTCACACTGAAGCATATTTTGTAGTACAGAATTGAGTTTGAAATAAGTCCTATATACTTAATCATGAAGATAAGACTGATCTGCCTTTCCAGATATAGGCTGGAGATCCAAGACATATCAAAACTTACTCCTAAACACTGGAGTTAAGGAAAGGTCTTCCAGTTGTTCATTGTGCCTGGCTTTATTGTCCATCATTGTCTCCCAGATATACTCTTTCTATAAGGGCCCTGGGCAATTATGTCTAATGCGTTCTGGTGCCTCTGGAACTAATTATTTGATATCACTACTAGGAAATCATTTAATTTTAGGGCTGCATATCCACCTTGCAAAAATCTTTCAAATTCTTTATTTCACCCTTTCAGCAATTTCTCCCCAGCTAGATGTATTTCAAGTTTATGTTTTCACATGAAAGGATATTTGTGAAGTAATTTTTTTCTAATAAAAATTTAACTTGAATGATTTCTGTAATCTGTTGACTGGGCCTTTAAAAATTGATGTCCCAGGAGCCTGGGAAACTAAATCAGAAGGAAAGAGGTCTTACTGCCTTTTAGAATTCCAGAGGTCTGGCCCAGAGCTCTGTGAGGTCAGGAGGTGGGATTAACCTCTCACATCCTAGTAATGGTTTTAGAAGAACTCTGAAAATTCAGATGATTAAAGACACCTAACTGACTGGCACTCAGGAAGAATGTAGAAAGTAAATTTCATTTGTTTAACAGCTCTATCTAATGGTGGTAAGCCAGGTTACCCCAGCCACAATCAACTATCTGATAGATCCCTCCAGCTATCAGTGTGTTTACCTATCATTCTATTGCCTTCCATAGTTCAGTCATAGAGATTTTTCTCTTTTCTTTTCCCAAACAGAAAATTTTTTGATACCTTTTTCAATTCCCTCATTTTGAGAGAGCTAACACATAGAGAGTCTGTGCGTTTCACACTTAGAGTATAACTAGATTACTATATTTAATGTCTCAATGACACTAAGACTTATAAAGATTATGCCAATTTTGAATTATCCAGTTTGGAAATTATCTGAAAGAAACATATTTTACAATGGATTTTATCAACTTAATCTATGTAAATACTATTTCCTTATATTTTTAAATTTAATTTAATTTAAATTTAATGAAAAAGAAACTATCTCTGACTCTATGTCTAACTTTTCCTCTTTGTGGCTCCTACAAGTAAAATGTGATTAT
>NW_006159882.1:1467436-1539674 GCF_000334495.1 Tupaia belangeri chinensis
ATACACACACACAAAATTATCTTCTGTAATTTGGGAATAGGTTATATTTGGCTATAGTCACAGCTGTCCTCTTCTGTTATCAGATCACTGAGGCTGAGGCACAGGGTGGTGAAGCTAGAAATATTAAACATACCTATTATCAGTGTATGACTCAGCTAAGAAAAGTTATCTACTTAAAGAATAAATAGCTAACACTTTCCAAAATGTGCTATAAAATACATTAATTAGTCACTGTCTTACAAGACCAGAGTTCTTCTCCCAGAGGGTGGGTCACACAACGTTTACTCATGGTGATGAGACCATCACTTATCTTTTTCCATCAATACTATGAAAATGAATATGAATTATGATGAGTATAGAAAGTAATAGCTATTCTCATTTGTTCATAATTCAATATTGCTTTGTTCATTCAATCAGGACTTAAATTCTCTACCCTAGACTGTTGTGGCTTAATGCCCAAGGAGAACAGTGATTTTTATCACAGAGTAAAAGTAAGGGCAGTGAGGGTATCAAAATCTCTGTTTAAAAATATATGCATTTCTACTCTCTAGTACAAGGTAATGTCTTCTGATATGCTAGAAAGGTGTCTTGAAATTTTGTCTTTTTGATAAAAATTTGGTTTTGATACATGCCCATATTTATGAATTACTGAGGAAAAATCTAACCATGTTGGGGAATTTTAGAAACAAAGTAATGAGTTTAGTAATGCTTTAAAATATATTGAAGGTATGTCTATTTTATTTTTTCTGCTGACATCCAAGAAGTTAGAATAAACACTGTCCAAAGTATTAAGTAGTGAAAGCTTAAGTAAGCAGTCATCACTGTACAGAAGTGTTTAATTACTTTTTCAAAATCACTGTGTAGGTATCAGAACTAGGAGTCATGATTTCCTATGTATGTCTAAGTCAGCACTGTTGTGTTTTTAAACCAATTTTATTAAAGATAGAAAAATGATCATTCAAATTAATTTCTATACAGGAATTCTTTTACATCTTTATTTTTAAAACAGCACAGCCTGCATCAATTTGGACAAATACTACATTTGCTCCTAATCAAGAAGCTGACAAGCAATAAATTTGGGCAAATAATTATTTACTACCACACCCCGGTGTCACAAATGGATCTTAGCATAAGGACTATCTGGTCCCATTTCAGACTCACTAGAGGAGAAGCAAGAAAAATCTTTATTTTTGACCAGTTCGGAATATGGTTATTATAAACAGGATACACTGAAAAGTAATGGGTAAGAGTGTAGGTTTCTCAGGAGTTGGAATGACCAAATGTCCAACACAATGCTACAAGAGAAGTCCCCCTATCTTTGAAGAATATGTTCGAAGGTCCCTGTGTAGATAACTGAATCCACTGGTAGTACTGAACCCTATGTACACTATTTTCCTATACTGCACATGCATATCTGTTGTAAAAATTTAATCTATAAATTAGGCATGGTATGATATTAACAACAATATATAATAGTAAAATAAGACAGTTGCTGGGATAAATGACATGTGATGATCTCTCCCACTGTCACAATAGCTGTATATTCATTTATTTTTCTATGTCAGTTGACCATAAACAACTGAAGTCATGAAAACAGAAATCATGGATAAGGGGAGACTAGTGTGTTTAATTAACAAGATATGAATGAATCAGGAATGTGTGAAAGATTGAATGAATAAAAAAGAATAAAGAATGGGTACACAATCCATAAATATTAACTAAATACCTATTAATTTAGTCAGCTAACTCATTCCTTGATTTCTTGAGCTATATTTAATGTTTAATATGTCAACCAACACAGACAAGCTTTATATATATATAAAGGGATTTTGCTGGAGGTGAGCCTCTAGACTGATCTGGGAACTAAGAGATGCCTAATCTTCCACTAGATAGCTTTGGCTTTTGAGTAATAAGCTGTTAAATTAGAGAAACTCAACAAATATGAAAACCATTCATAGATTATGTTACTTTGATCAGCACGTAAAAGATCAGTTTATTAGTTCAAGAACCTGTTTAGAGCCATGTGGGTGTATGTGTGCATAAATTTGCTCATTGATCTGCAGAATCACATTTATTGTCCATCAATACAAATAATTTACAATGTGAGTTCCCGTTTCTCTAGCTTTGTCTAAAACAATTCACTAAATCTATGGTCTTTAAGAAATAGGAATTTTTTTATTTTGTTTTATTAATGATATGTTAGCATTACTAAGAATTTTTTCAGTTTGTGTAACAGAATACAATGAGAAGATATGGAAAAAGCATAAAGATGGTGTGCACTTTTGTGCATAGGCTCTTTTGAGAGTAAGTAGGAAAGAAATCAGAAAAAAATGACAGTGAAATAGATTGAGGAAGGAGGGTAATGTACGGAGAGCAGGTGTGTCCCAAGATCATCAAAGCAGAGTCAGAGAGATGAGAAACAAGGAGCCTGGGACACGCAGCAGAAGCCCATCCAACTCTCTCCTGATCTGTCTCTCTGCCTCGACTTCCAGGCATCACACTGCCTCAGCTCCTGCTTTCTGTCTGATGCGATTCCATGCAAGAGATCCAGCACTTCCCATTCTGTGTCTCTTTTTTTCTCACTGTCTGATAGCTCTTGAACCTGCTATGCTGCCATGGGAACCTGCGGGAGACAGTAGGCACCCATTACACTTATTCCCTTTCATCTCTTTTTGAAAATGAATGAAGTGTTTTCTGTTTAGGTTGGCATGAAAAATGTATCCTGACTCCAGAGTTCTAAAATTTGCACATTCAAGATATCTAATTTAGCTTGGGATGCAAAAAAATATATGACTGCTAACAGTGTCAACCTGAAAACCATATTAGCAAATCTTGGTCATTAATAAATATTTACACAAGTATGATCCCTGTCAGTAGTCAATTTCTTATATTAATGAGAAATAGCTAAAATTAACATAGTAGGTAGTGGGCCAGCCTGTGGCCTGATGGTTAAGATGGCTGGATTCCACATGGTCAACTGCATGGTTCAAGTCCTGGACAAAAGGGCTTAAAAAATAGGGTGACTGGATCTGGACGCTTGAAAATCATGTTGGGCACGTGGGTGTGTATGCCCAAATCCCAAGAGAATGGAGAAGGAATTGCGGCATGAACATCCCACCCCCCAGGGGTTGACTTCTCACTTTTCCTCCCTCTCTCTCTGTCTCTCTCTGATAAGCACATGCACTCTATGGCAAAAATAAATAAATAAATAAATAAATAAATAAATAAATAAATAAATAAATAAATGTTGGCTGTAAATTCATGTGAGCACAAAATCCTGAAAGGAGGAGGAAATTATGAAATGGAGAAGGGATTGTGGTGTGACCATGCCCCTAGGGAGTGCTTTCTTGCCTTTCCTCTCTCTCCAGTGATCTCACAAGTACTCTGTCAAAATTGAAAGAAGAAATACTGGACAGTATATATATTACAGTGACTAACAAGATAGGGTCAAAAATCAGATATTTGGTATTTTCATATTCTGATACTACCCTAACATACAATTTGAGCAAATCAATTTACTTTTTTAAACCTTGATTTCCTAAATCTATATAATGGATCATCAGAAAAAGATACTATCACGGGACATAGAGAAGAGGTTGAATTAGAAAGTTTATTTCAGATGTGTATTACAATGTCTGTTGCAGCAAATGTTTGATACTATGCTTTTTTTTTTTTTAAAGGTTTTAGCTATAGGGCACATGTGCTCGCTGAAAAGACAGAGAGAGACAGAGAGACAGAACATAAGAAATCACCCCCCCAGGGGGATGACCATACCTCAATCATTTCTCCATTCTTCTCTCAGGATCCTGGACACTCACGCACACACGCCCAGCGTGATTTAAGCCACCAGGTCTGGGACTTGAACCACAGTCAGTCAACTACATGGTAGTCCAGCGACATAGTCATTACACCAACTGCTGGTCCCAACATTATGCTTATTAACAAAATAATCTGTCTAGCAGGAACTTCATGGGGATGATACTTCAAGAAGATAATTGTGTTAATTGGAGAGTCTGTGTACCTAATCAAAAATTATACACACATATGTGCACACATCCCCACTAATTTTTAAAGCCATTATCCTGGAATTTAATACATTATCTGTGTGTGTATGTGTGTGTGTGTGTATATATATTCCAAAGATTACTATCAATCCAATAAGAGAAAACTTAAAAAAAGGAAAAATCTGAGAATAGATCATTCTGTTTTAAGGCTACATGTTGGAATGCAATGCCAAATGGCTTGTATGTTTATCATATAATGCATAAGGTTTGAAGAAGAAACTAGTTTGTATACATGAGTATTACATTGATTCATTTCAGATATCACAAATCTTAATTAAAGTATTTTTCCTCAGAGCCTTTCCATCTCTCATACAGAAAATGGATCTCCTGTTAAAGCATGCATTGCACTTTTAAGGTTTTACTTTATATTTGATATACTGGGTAGTTTCGCGACAAACAGGCTTTTATGTCATTCATAAAGAGAAACGAACTGAAAAAGCAGATTTTTTTTTACCTTTTTAATGCTATTACTATGATATTTCAGTGCTGATACTTACCATATCTAATTAGTAAATTGCACAAATACAACAGGAGTTTGAATAACATGTTATGAATTTTCATTTGTACACATGTGGCTTTTGGAGCCCTGCCATTTCCTGAAATAGGAAGATTGTTCTGAATAGTAAACAGTAAGATTTTCTGTTTTAGCTCCAACTTTAATTTGTATCTGGCTTGAGAAATGTGATCAAATTATCTAATCAAAATCTTTGACACCGTCAATGGGCTTTTTAAAAATAAAGACAATATTAAAATGAAGCCTGTGAATTAATCTCATTATCTGCATCAGATTGAATTGAGGACTAAAATAGGGCTTGTGCCTGGCAAAGTTTGGTTTTCAAAGATGATGTTGACACACACATTTTTCTGTTCCATGGTGGTCTTTGGATTAATTTCAAATCTGATATTTAAAATGAAATAAAATGAAGACTAAGTATCTGATCCCAGAACAGTCATTTTCAGTTTTCTTGGTCTCAATGACTGATCCCAGAACAGTCATTTTCAGTTTTCTTAGTCTCAGTGAGAGAAGATGATTATGTGTGTGTGTGTGTGTGTGAGAGAGAGTGTGTGTGTGTGTGTGTTTGTGTACACGTGTGTGTGTTATATCAATCTACATACTTACATATAGAGTAATACACATATTTTTATAGAGAGAGATAAAAATCTCTTTATGTAAGAATAAAATGATATTAAAAAACATTTCTGCATGAGCCTGTGTGAGGCACCTTGAGAGTAAAATCTCTCTAATTACTGTCAACTTGATCTTCAGATTCTAAATGCTTTCCATTTTTACCAAAATGTCAAATTATTTTTGGTGTAAAAGAGAAGGCACTCCTTGTAAACTGCCAGATTGTATACCTGATTGTTGAAGACTGCCAAATTTTAAAAACAGACAAAAACCCAACTTCTTATATTCATGAGAAGTATTTATCTCACCAGAAATACATGCAAGGTAATATCACAATGAATTTATAATATCCCATTGTTATCAACATACTTCATTGTTCTTTTATACATTAGGAAAGTCTGAGAAAGTTTTGGTAGTATCATTTTACAGATGAGGGAAATAGGGATCTGTGATGTTAAAAGCTTGCCAAATGTGGCATAGCTAATAAAAGTGGCAGAGTTAGGAACTATGTTATCAAATTTTGATCCCTGTATTCTTTAACCATGCCATGCAGCCTCATGACATTTGTGCCTATGTAGAAACTACTTACTTCTCACCAATTACTCCTCAAGAGAGTCTTATTTTCCCCCCAAATGAACTCAATTTTGTAAAATCAAAAACACTATTAATGCATTGTAGGCTTTTTAGTGAAATGAATATGAAAGCTTAATAATCAAAGATTATTTCTAACAATTCTTTTTTGATCAAAAAAATCAAGATAATTTAAACAAATAAAATTGAATAATGCTTACACACAAACTCCTTTAATTTGTAGCAACACATTTTTTGAAATTTTACAGTCATACTAACAGAAAAATAATTCCTTAAGTCTTCTACTTTCTCCTGAATTTGTATTAAAACATACTGTTTTTCCTTAAGGCAATCTTAAAACAAAGTTTTAAACATGTAGCCAGCAAACAAAATGACCATTGTTTATTAGGACAATTATAACATAATTATTTGCAGTCAAAAATTTGTTTTTAAAAGCTCTGTGGAAAGTTAATATGGAGTTAGTAATCAGACAATTCAGGTGGAGGTCTGGGTGTTTATTTCAGGTTCTAATTTAAACATATATTTAAAAGAATAAAAATGTGTCTGGGCTGACAAAATTAGTTTAATCAAATTAGATGGACAAAAATTACATCAGAAAAGATTACATTGCACTTAAAGTTTTTTTAGAAAAGTGTCTTTGCCATCTTAAGGCAATTTATTTTCTCTCAAGATGCTGACATAAATAACTCTATTGATAAGTTTTGTTGCAATGTATATGTCTTTTAAGCTTCGGGGATAAATTTAAAATTGATGATGGAGAAATAAAGAGTTAATTCAAGTGCATGTGACTTTGTGTGTGTGAGAGAGAGAGAAAAAAAGAAAGCAAGATAAAAGTGACTAATAAGGAGCTCAAGAGACATCCATAAGAGAAATGGATAATCGAGTAACTACATTGTAGAAACTTAAGTCAAACCTATATCTGGAGCTTAGGATATTTAAAAGTAGAACAATAAATACATCATTCAGCAGACCAGTATTTTAATGTAGATGGTTTTTTCTTCAAAGAATAAGCTTCATTTTACTCTATAAACAAAATGTATATTTATCATAAATTATACTAAGAAGTAACATTTAGATATTTTGATTTTAGTATAGTGTACTAAGAACTTTAATTTGTCCACATGTACAATTTAAATGAAGGAGTTCATTGGAAAACTGGTAAAATTACAACTAGGTTTAATTTATAACATCAAAATTTATAAAATTATATAAATATATAGTAATGAAATGGTCTCTTTCATTCAAAATTTTAGTACTAAAATATGCTTTCTCAGGAAATATTAACTTGAATACACATAAATTCCAAATCAAAGGATTTTGCTTTGTGATACTCAGATGTATTTAAAGGAATCTGAGATGAATATAAACTGTAAGAAATTATTTGGAGATGTTGGAATAAAGAAAATTGCTTTGCTTTTAATGTCTTAGTAACTCTGTGTGATCCATGAACATATTTCTGAATAAATTAGTAACATTATTTTATAAGGTAAAGGAGACATATTCAAATCTGAGCTTAAAAATCTTGATCACAGTCACTTTGTCAAGAAAGATCTAAAAATCTGTTTAATTTATTTCATCATAGTACTGTAAATTTCAGGACTATGATTGCTGAGACTCATAGCTCATAGGATCTACTTTTTCTTTCAGGTAACTGATGATTGTAGATCTAATCCAGCCAGTGCTTTTTCCTGCAGTTCCCTCTTGCCTGTCGTGACAGCAGTCTAACAGAAGTTTGCATTATATTATAAATGCCTGCAGAACTTCTTTCATACTTAGTGCATATTCATAGCTGAATCAAATTTTCATGTGCAATCCTAGTCTTTCAGATGTAAAAAAGACTTCAATGTTTACATGTACTTCATTAATAGTTGACAGTGACATAGCTACTAATTGAGTGACTTCTGTTGGGGGCACATTCAGCTGTTATCTTCTCTTAATAGAAATGGTAAGCATGTGTTCAGAAGGACTTTGTTGCAAGGTTGTGAAGAGTTAATTTTCCAAAATCATGGGAAACTACTGAGCTGGGAATGAGGGGGTGATTTTGAAAAAGAACAAAGTAGAAATCGTAGTCAGAAGGTGTTCACTACAGCTGTATTGTAATCTGCCAAAACAACCGTGTCCTATTATGCTAATAAAACAAAAATATCTTTCTGAAATGTGGGTATTTCCAGCATCCCTTCTTGTACATGGAAAGCACCACCCACGATGCATTGTACTAATTCTGAAATATGTAAATGTGATGTTCGGTAGTCACACATGCACTGTTTGGGTGTTATCACCTGAGTGTGGGCTGAGTACAATTTACAATGCATGTTGGATTTGTATTCATTTTTTTTTTGGATTTGTATTCATTTTAAAATAATATGGTATTGCTTTTTGCTAACACTCATAATGGAATGATTTCCCCAATGGTTTTCATTTAGGACAGGAAGAGTGCTAGATTATGATAACATAAGAAAACAAAGCTACAGTCTATTTCAGGGAAGAAAATGGGTTGCTAGGCTTATTGAACGGGTCTTGTTGATCTTAAGAAAATAAATAAATAAGTAAAGAAGAACCTCTTTCAATAGAAATGCCACTTAACTTGATTTATAATGTGTAGCATTAATGAAACTGAATCATAAAAATATCATGTGTTCGCATCGCCCTGGATGTCCTATGGCCTTCATTAGCTCACAGGAAGCTCAGTGGAAACTTGAAAATGCTAACAGAAAAATGACAGAAATCAGTTATGCTGTCCTCTGGTTTTGCTTGGAAATAATAATAAAAAGTTTGGGTTTAGGCATCCGTTTATATGTGAAAAGTAAAGAACACCCAGCTAGAAAGAATGGGGATGCCAAGATACAGCGAGCAATGTTTAAGAGAAGGAGCCCGGGCTGTAAATGTGCACAATATTCCACATTATATACATGTCATTTCTGAGTACTGTTGGAACGATGCGGTGTCAAATCTGTATGACAGATTGAGGTGAAAGCTGGGAAGAGAGAGCTTGTGAAAAAACAGCCCTGACTGAGTGGGGCATCCTATAGGGTTTATCCTGCAGGCTATAAGTAACCAGTTTCATCACATAAAAGGAAGAGTAGGACTGGGATAATTGTCTACTAATTTAACTAGCTCATTTGGTCATTGTATTATTTAAATTGTATTCAAGTGTAACAATGCCATCTAGTGATAAAATTTTAAACTGATTTTTTCACTGGTAAATTCTGGTTAAGGTTAGAAGGCAAGTGTTTGGTTATTATATAACACTTTAACTTAATATTCTATAAAATAACAGAGCACTCCCAATATTCTTTTACGTGTTAGATAAATTACCCATACAAAATAACACAAGGAACAAAATGAGCTGCTCCTGTTTTTGTCTTTTTATACAGTTTCCTTTTTATGTGGGAAGTTCATGTTCAATAATAAAACATCCTGTGAGTCTCTATCAGTCTGTGACCTGAGTTTATAGAATCTCTGATATTTGCTCATTCAATAGATCTTTACAATCATTTGTACTGAAAGCATACCTTTTATTTAATCTCTGCTTTTCAAAAATAATCTTCATAAAACTATAGCTAACCAAACTGTCATTACATATTTTCTCTTTTGCCTTTTGCTTCTAGCATAAAACCAGCTCTTCTAAAGAACAGAGGTCATAGTTCTTTAAATCATAATTCATGTTGTTCCACAGTCATTATCAGATAGTCCTGCAACAGCTTGAAAACATCTCATAACTCTATTGGAAGAAACAGGAATTTATAGTAAAGCACATTACAATTGCAATTGCTAAGCCCAAAATTTGGATAAAAGTGACTTAAGAACAAGAACTGAAATCAGTAGGAATATATATTAGGATTATCTTTGCTAATACTACTTAATTGTAGAGACTTGAATTTAAGAGAAAGCTGTTTTCTCTGGAAAAGGCATAGATGAAATAAAATTATTTCTGATATCCTTTTAAAATACAAACTTTTAAAATTCTTAAATAGCTGATAAATAAAATGCTAGGAAATTGGAAAGACAAGAACAGGCAACTAACTCCACTTACTTTTTTATGGGCATACTTCTTGACTTTTAATGCTCCATTGTTCGATATTTAAAAATGTGTTTTGACAGGCTATCCATAATACCTTTAGCATATCCTAAATAGGCCAAGGACAGAAAGCTATTCTAATGGAGATTAAAAATGTAAAGCTTTCAAAATATTGATCCATATCAGTTTGATATATTCTGCATATCCAAATTTTGTCAACTATTTAACATATGAGATTTTTTTTCCCCAACAGAAAAAGATGCATTTGCTGCCATGGAAATTTACCTAAACTTGTAATTTACATTAGAAAGTAGAAAAATCAAAATATTCATATTTCAATGATAATGGTTAAACAAATACTAAGAATTTCTGATAGAGGAGTCAAAATTATTTCATTAAGGAATGAATTCTTTCTGTATACACAATACATCTTCTTTTCTGATAGTTTTACTATATATCATTTATCTTCCCCACCATAATAGTGACATTAAATAGCAGATTTTTTTTTCTCTATTTGAGTATTACAAAAGGAAGTTATTTTTAATATATTGTGATTATTTACTTATTTATTTTCAGCAGCTATATATTTTGATTCAACATTGATAGTAAAAGAATATGTGACAGCAACTAAAAATTACTTTACATATATAGAAACCTGTACTATGTACATAATGGACTTTTTTGGTATAAAAATGTAACAAAACCATAAACGAAAGAATAAATAAGGCAGTTATAACTCTACTTAACAGTATCACTAAAGGTAGAATTTGAGAAATAATTGCCCTCATTCCCAGTGAAAAGAGAACGACCACTTAAAATGTGCAAAATCTGTTTCAAAAATAATGTTATGGGCACGCTTATTGTATTTTATAATAAATATTTCTTTAAATACATTTATAAACTGAACTGTATATTGTGATAGAAAATCTATATGAAATCGTGAATTAAAATGAGACTCCTTTTACATCTTAAATTGTCTTCGACTTTTTCTGCTTTCCTTTATTTTTCTTCAATTTTCATGTACCCTCTCAGTTCTCTTTTTCTTTCTTTCCTTACTTTCTATACTAGTAATACTTCTCTAATTCTAAAAAAAAAAAACAAAAACAAAAACATAATGTTCTGGCAAATTATCTCATTTAATAAATTTAATGACTTTATTAATTTTTTTAGCCTGAGCTAATAGTTTTAGATTCATATGACTTTTGGATAATAAATATAATATGTAAAGAATTTTAATTTTATGGAATGAATAGTTACTTATTTAAGTTATCATTATATTTTATCATTCTGATACCTGCCAGCTCTTATAAATCTTTTTTTTTGTTATGTTTTAATACATGAAATTTATCTACAAATTATTCTCAGAAGTAGAAAACTGGCTGGTTATCCCACTAACATATTTTACTAAATTTACTGCAAATTCACCTCCTGCAATCTCAATATAAGTTATAATATATTGAGATATTTTGAAGAAACACAGACTCTCTTGTCAGTTCATTGATGCAGTGCCTGATCACTACTACGATTACTATTTACCTAAACTTTTCTATGGTTATAACAAGATAACCTTGGTTTAACTATTTAAAAAATAGAAAAATCAATAAAGCAGTGAGGTATTTTTAACACATTGGCACAAAACATTTTTAACATTGTGGATTTTTGTAAGCATATATAAAAAAATCTGACCTCAACTGTTATCTGACTGAACTGATAAAATTGATTAGCAGCAGTTTTGTGAGGCAGAAGGAGCTTGCTCCTTATTACATGACTGAACTGATAGTTCTAGCTTCTTTATAAAGGCTGTGTTTATACATTACCAAACTACATAACTGATTCCGTAGAACCAACAGAGAAAAGAATTATGCACTAATATATTTGGTTTTGAGAAAAGCAAAGAAATGGGTTTATTGGATAATAATTGCATTATTTGATCAACTTTTTAAAACATTATCTGAAAAGATTGGTAGTATATAACCAAGGATGATAAAAAACATTGCTGGAATAATTAATGACAGAAATATTATAAATGGAAACTACTTTAGTCAAAGAAGCTCCTTGTCATCATCTTCCTCATATTCAATAACTGGCCAAAGATGGAAAGGTACTTTTTCTATTTTAATGAAACACATTTAATTAACAAAGAAAGTTTTAAATTTGCAAATTATTTTCACACTGAACATCTATAAATTATAGAAGTGTAAATTTTATTGTTTAAGATGAATAGTGTATAAATGTATTCCTTTTCTTTGTGATGACCTTTTAGGCTGTATCTTTCAGAAAAGGCAAAGAAAAAACCTATTCCCAAGGAAAAGAAGGCATTTTTAGTGTCAGTTTTACTTGTGTATTAAAAAATCTTGTCGCTTTCCAACACATAAAAATAAAATCATACCTAGAACACAGTTTTACTTGTGTATTAAAAAATCTTGTCACTTTCCCACACATAAAAATAAAACCATACCTAGAAAAGCAAAAATTACAACAAAAGAATGTTTAATTTTTTGGCTGTTTTTTGAATTCACTTAAAAACTGAGAGAGCCAAAATTGTCGGTAAAGCAAAAGGAGGATAAAATCGTTAATTAATGATAATATGGGTAATTCAAGGACATGATACAGAAAACACTTTTGAAAAATAACATAAATTTGAATAAAACATATATATATAACATATAATATATGAATAAAACATAAATTTGAATAAAAACAAATAAATTTGAAAAATAAAAACATATAAATTCATATAAATGAACAATATTAACTTTTTTTACCTTTCACTCTTTATGTTATTATAAACTGCTCTGATTATAGAGCATACCTCATCATTTCTCTCACTGATCATTTTCTCTTCCCTCTCTTTTTTTCCAACACATAATACAATTACTATTTTAAAAATTTCTTTTATAATTTTCAAATAATGACTTATATAACTAATGATTTTAAAATATATTGTATGTGGGGAAAATATCAATAGTTTAGTAAATGAAAGGCTTTAAAAATTTCGTTAGGGCATGTTACACAGATTTAAATGTACAGCATTTTTCTTTTTTTTTTTTTTCAGGAAAAGAAAGTAAATGAATCATTATTCAAGTTGAAATGATTCTAGTAAATAGTTGTAAAAATAAACTTTCAGTTCAGTTTATTTTAATTGTTTATTGTTTTATTATACTAAAAATTGTTTCAGTTTTAGAATCTTTAGAATATGTGCCCTTGTCTAGACATATTTTTTATACTTTGGCTCCATCTAGGAGAAACTGAAGAAATTACTTAAAGGTGGGACTCATAGGGCTTAGAAATGCATTTCATGGTAATATACAAATAAAAGTAGCAAATAAAACATGCTTAATACAGTATGGCAAGCTATTATTCAAAAATGCAAACTATTATATTTGCATATGATCTTTTCCTAGAATTAGTCAATTCTTTACTACCTTGGCAAAATTCAAGATTTTGACATTTTAAATTTTGGAGAAATAAAAATATTTTAAATACCTGTCCCATTACTTGCTTCTCTCAGGTTCTGGTTTTACAAATGGATATAATCCTCAAGATTAAAAATAGAAAAGAGAAAGTAATTTTACTATGCTTTTAATTGGTGTGTGAAATAATAGTTAAGATGTGTATATATGAGACATGGAAGCCTGTATAAAATTCATTTTGGATGAGGAGCAGGTGTCAGTTAAGGTTTATTGTTGGATAATCACAGGAAAGTGACAGAGTTTTGACATTAAAAAAAAAAACAAAAAACAGTACCTTAGTAGTCCTTAGATCTTCATTCAAAATATATTTTTCTCCTTTTTTTATTTTTTTTATTTTTTTCCATCTTGAAGGTCACAGTAGTTCCTTGACTGGTAAGACTACAATATCTGCAATAAGATATGTGTTTTCTATAATTGCTTTAAACAGGTAAACACCAGTGCTCTAATCAAAATGACCATTCAATCTAAACAGAACTCTACTTTTTCCCAGGAGAACATGTATCGTTTAACAAACAACATCCTTAAGGTTGTAAAAGAAAGGATAATTTAAAGTAGCTAATAGGAATGACAATGCTAGTTGTACTGCTCCAAATCTAATTGCCAATAAGAAAGCCTCTGTAGATTTACTACCTAAAATGAACTTTCTAAATGGCAGCTCAACTCACCTACGGCACAGTCAATTCAATCATTGCTGGCACTTTTGCCATCAGTGCCAATCATTGTGGTTCAATCAGTTGTGTTATGAGCAGCCATTGATTGATTTCAAGATGGCTGAACTGATTGGATCACCATGAAATTGTCCAACTGGTTAGTGCCTGTACATCTGGCTGTACTTTGCTTATTGGTGGGAAGCTTAGCGAATTTCAGAGATGTGACTAGTGAACCGGTTTGACTATTTAAAATTGCAATGCAGTCTCCTGAGTAGAGAGAAGGTCATTTTTTCAGAAAGGAAAACTTTTTGTAAAACATACTAACTACATAAAGTTATGCCACTCTCAATTTGATTTTTAATGACCTTTTAAAAATAAACCTTTTACTTTATAACAGTTTTAGGTTTACATAAAAATTGAGAAGAAAATGTAGAGTCCCCACATGCATGAGGATACAGGAGGATGGTACACTTGTTAGAATTGATGAAGCAATACTGATTTTAGTTTCACTAACTAAAATCCATACTTTATTATTATTATTATTATTGCTAATTTATGCCAAATGGCACATATCTTTGCTGGAGAGAGAAAGTGAAAAAGCATCCCCATGTAGGATGGCCATGCTGCAATCCCTTCTCCATTTCTCCTTTCAGGATTTTGGTCATGAATCTACACATGACCAGCACATTTTTCAAGCTTCCAGGTCTGAGACTCTAACTGCACAGTCAAACATGTTGGATCTAGCTGTCTTAACCATCACACCACTGGCTAGCCCATGTACATACCTTCTTTTCTCTTTTCTTTTTTCTTTTCTCTTATTTTCTTTTCACTATATGGCATGTATGTTCACTAGAGGGAGAGAGAGAGAAAGTAAGAAAGCACCCCCTACACAAACACACATATATCAGAAGATGGCCATGTCCCAATCCCTTTTCTTCCATTCTTCTCTCAGAACTTTGGGTACGCATGCACATGTACTGGGCCTGTTTTTCAAGCCACTGAGTTCAGAACTGGAACCATGCATTGGGCCATGTGGAATCCAGCCACCTTAATCTCCATGCTTACCGGTCCTTATACTTTCTTAGTTTTCATTTAATATATTTGTCCTGTTGCTTGATCCCATTTAGTCATCAAGTCTCCTTTAAACTCAGCTGTGAATGTCTCACAGATTGCCCTTGTTTTTGACGACTTTGACAGTTTCAGTAAGTACGGCCGAGGTGTTTCACATAATGTCCCTCAGATGGTTTTTGTCTGAGTACACTGGGTTTGTGAATTCTTGTGAAGAAGACCAGAGATATGAAGTGCTATTTTCATTTAGTCATATCATACATACATAGTCTCAACATCACTGCTGATGTTCACGTCAGCACCTTGCTGAGACACGCTTGTCAGTGGCTCTCCTTTCCTGACCTTTGTGTACTGTCCTCTTTGGAAGTAAGTCACTCTGTGAAGCCCATGCTTCATGTGTGGAAAGCAAAACTCCATCTCCTTTACGGTGAAGATCTACACAAAAGGATGTGGAATCCTCCTGCATGGGAAAATTATCCATTCTCTTCTGCTGACTTATGTATTAAACGACTTATTTATATCAGTAGAGGTTCATGGATATATATTACATTTGGTACAAACTTCAGGTTGTATAGTAGTAAAGAGTAGACATTACTTGGTAATGACATTATGAACACAAAGAACATTTTGCAATGATTGCTAAAGAAAAGTACAAATACACTGAATTTTAAAATTATTTATATCAAGGCCAGAAGGTGATGTAGTGGTAAAGGTACTGGATCTCATATGACCAAACATGGTTTGAGGACTGGATCTGGTGGCTTGAGAATCACTTCAGGAGCATGTGCATGCCCAGGATCCCAGGAGAAGAATGGAGAAGGAATTGTGGTGTGGCCATCCTCTCTAGGGAGTGAGTTCTCATTTTTGAACTGTCTCTGTCTCTCTCTCTGATGAGTGCATGTGTCCTTAAGCAAAACCCTTAAAATTATTTATTTATTCTGTCAATGAAAAAGACTGAGAAGCACCTCCAACAAGGTCCCCATGCCATGATCCACCTCTAGGCTCAGACAACCTACTTACGTACACTCTCAGTGTATTGGGCAGCCCCAGGATGGGAATACATGTGCCAGTTGCATTTCTGTTTTGTCATCATTTGGTGTCTAGCCCCCCAAACACATTGATTTTTATAATTACAAATATTTAACTGAATAAGAAATAGATTAATAAACACATAGCTTAATAAAATCTCCTCTAACTTGCTTAATATGTTATTAAAGTTTTATAAATTTGTATCATGAAATTGTATATTGCTAAAAGAGTTCTTCCACTATTTATCTATGTTATCTATAATATATTTCTTTTCAGCTTTTGTGTGTGTGTGCTTTTTTTTTTATTATTAAGAATCTGATGCCACTCAACTTTCTATAAGTTGTAATTTATGAAATAATTTTTGGCCCTATAACATATAAAAGCATTCAAGTCATTTAAGTTTACAGTAACTTGCCTTTAAATATTTCACAAGGGACCAGCAGTTAGCGTAATGGCTGTCGCTGGACTCCCACGTAGTCGACCGTGGTTCAAGTCCCGGACCTGGTTGCTTAAACTCACGCTGAGCACGTGTGCGTGCGTGCCCAAGATCTTGAGAGGAGAATGGAGAAGAAGGGATTGCAGCATGGCCATCCCTTCTGGGGGATGATTTCTCACTTTCTATCTCTCCATCTCTCTGTCTGTCTGGTGAGTGCATGAGCCCTATAGCAAAAATCTCTCCAAAGAAAAATAATAAATAAATAAATAAATAAATAAATATTTCACAAAATCTAAGGAAATAATACATTTGAACTATATTAAAATGGAAGAAAAATATATTTGTAATGAAACTTTCATAATAAAACATCTATATAATTAATTATAAACATATAATGTCTTAGAGTTAAAAAGTGATAATCATCAATGAAAATTTCTTTCTGTCTCTCTGAAAGTTAGCTCAGGTATATGTAAAGGTTGTAAGACAGAATTCTGTAAAATATAATTTTCTTCATTTTTAGTCCTATTCTCTAAGGTTAACATTTTATGTCATTTTGCATTTTTAATTTTTGGATTTTTATCAAATTCTAAATACTATGTTTTTAACTCTACTTTTGTATATATCTAATATCAAGATAATTGATTGCATTACAGGTTAAAGAATTGTGCATATTTATGCTTCATTTCATTTTTGCTCATGCAAATGCTTATTTTATTTGTTACTTTTTTCTATGAGTAAGATTTCTAACATGTTTTTGGGGGACTATCAGCCTGAGGCTGGATAACCTCCAAAATGTTTCCCAAGTTACTGGGTCATCCGTGTTTCTCCATAACTGTTTGATTCACTCCTATCTTTTGAGTATTTTCAGATATAAAATTACTTTAGGAATCACAGCATAGCATTTATTATTCACCTAAACAATGGGCACATTTTCAATAACTCATGTTCACAACTTAGTTATAATCATTAAAAATGAATTATCACATTTATAATATAAAGTGTTTGATTATTATTTATAGCAATACTAAATACTATTTGATCTGTAAGAAATGTGACATCATCTTTGTCATTAAGTGTGTACCATTCAAAAAAAGATATGTTATTTCTCAAGTTCAAATGAATTCTTTTTTTTTTTTTTTTGAGAGGTTTTCGCTATAGGGCGCATGCGCTCGCCAGGCAGACAGAGACATAGAGACAGAAAGCGAGAAATCACTCCCCAGGAGGGATGGTCACGCCACAATCCCTTCTCCTCCATTCTCCTTTCAGGATCTTGGGCACACACGCACACGCGCCCGGCGTGAGTTTAAGCCACCGAGTCTGGGACGCGAACCGTGGTCGACTATGTGGGAGTCCAGTGACATAGCCATTACGCTAACTGCTGGTTCCCAAGTTCAAATGAATTCTTAAGCTTTAATAATAGAATAAATTACACACTGTAATAAATTACATTGTGTTTTTACTTACTTTGTAATAGTATCATGTTTTTATCACCACACTTTCTTTTGGTGTAGGACTGAGTTGGCACAGGAAAGCCTTTCATTTTCCTAACTTTAGAAGGGGTATATAATTCCCAAAGTTTTTTCTGAGTGAGTCTATTTGAATTTTTATTCTGAATTTGAATTGGTTTTATAAATATATGTATATCTATGCCTTTCTATTGATTAAAGCAAAGTAAGTTTAACAAGAAGTTTAATAATTAACTCACAGGGTCAGCCAGTGGTGTTGGTTAAGGCAGCTGGATCCCATATGGCCAATACACTGGGCACATGCACGTGAATGTCCAAAATCCTGAAAGAAGGGGGAATTGAAGAAAAGATATTGCAGTGTGACTATTTTCCATGGGGAGGACTTTCTGACTTTTCCTCTCTCTTTGTCTCCGGAGAACACGTACATCTTCTAGCAAATTTAAAAATAAAAATACCTATAAATCCACATTTTGTAGTCATACATTATTATCAATGACAACTGTTACTATTTTTATACATAGTTCCAAATAATCCAGTTGTACATGACAGGTATTTATACAGAAATATCATGTATAGCATAATAGTTAAAAGATATAGAAGACTGCACTGTGTGTGTTGTATTCAGATGTGGATAAAGGGGGCTGGCCCATGGTACAGCAGTAAAATGCTTTGGCAGGCTGACCCACTTAAGAAGGTCCCGGCTGCATGTCCAGAGACCTCCCTGAGTGTGCCAAGCACACAAGTGCCCATGACGTGGGACTGGCTGAAGGTGAGGTTGAATCACCCCTTAGACTTGATTGAGGGGGCACTCTCTCTATCTTTTTGCCCATGAAAGAAGTGAACAAACTTGTCAAGATGTAGATTTTTATGTATCACTTAAATTTAATTACAAGCGCTTTAACTGATAAAATTGTGGGAAGATGGTGTCAGTGATGAAACATTCTCTCATTTAAAGCACAAACATGTACAGAAAAAGGAGTGTACAGAAAGAAAAACTAAAATCTATGGAAATGGAAAACAAACTGCATGTCAAAGTTTTTTTAGAAATATCCCCCACAAACAAATGAGCACGTGTGACAAATCACCAATAATCAGAGGACCGTACATCAGAAAAATGAAAGTATTAGCAGTTGACTAACTGGATAGAAAGTAGAGGATCTAAAGACAGAGAGACAGGTTTAGAAGCTTTAGTCAGAGGCCCAGCTGTGACAAGGTGTGCTGAATTCTGCTGCTCGGCAGGCTGAGGCCACATGGGAGACCTGGGTTCAGTTCTCAGCCACTTTGAAAAGTCCTGAGTGGTGGTGAGCAGGACCATGACACGGACACACTTTGTTTAAACAACCACGTACAGAAACAGACACGCCCCTCCCACACAAAAATAATCTTTTAGGAGAGATGATTAAAACAATAAAAGCTGGATTAGATGAGGAGTGGAGGAAATGGGGAAGAACAGAATAAAACAAGCACTTAACAAATTCAATTTTCTTTAAAGCAAAGTCTGTAAAATTTACATTTGATTGAATAAAAGAGGTAAAGGAGAATGAAGCAAGAACCGAAATCGACCATTTAGGTTGGCCCTGTTACAGAAAAGAAATATTTTGGCAGGAAATGCTTCCTCAGTAAAGCAAAGCCCATCAGCTTCAGTGAAACATTTCTGTTAATAACTTGTCAGAGGGAAACGGTGTGGATGCTAGGTATCCATGCCAACATGTGCCAGCTTCTCACTTCTCAGAATATTTTGCCAAGGTATAGATATAGAATGATTTCAGACTTTCGCAGGCAAGAGAAAATGGACTGAAAGAAGGATTTAAACATTTTAGGACACCGCATTTTTACTATTAAATCCGGAATCATTCACTTTATTCCATCTATGGTTATTTTCCATAATTTGTTTTTAATTGGCATTCATTACATCCATTCATTCATGAACAGCCATCATCTTTGTTTTTTTTGGTTGATCCATATTGTGCTTGGCAGTAGGAATCCACCCTGCACAACTTGTAATTATTATAGAATATGGGTGTCTTTTGAAAAATAAAATATTTTACTGCCATCTGCTGGCATAATGTTATCATAACTCTAGAAATCTAAACTGATAGTGAGTGTTGCTCACAGCAGAACTCAGAAAACTGTAGCTTCAGTCCTAATAGGGATGCATGCATAAAAGATGCACTATTACTAGTAAGTGTATTTCTATACCTCATGTAACCACTTTCATGTAATCCCCTTACAGATGTAACGACTGAGTCTTTATCTAATTGTATCTGAGTCAGGTTTTTACTCAAATGCATTTGTTTATGGCAAGGAAACAGAATTAGAGGTGAAGAAGATAATTGTAGCCATTCAATCCTGTTCACAGGAGGAATAATACATAAAAACAAAAGAAAAAAATGGAAACAAAAATTGGATCTTATTATTTTAAAAAAAGAAAGTCTGTTTCAGATTAAGTGATGGGAAGAGTCCTGCTGCTGAGTTAGCGTTCCAGGCATGACTGTACCTATGGCCAAGAGTCATGCCAGGCCTCAGGCATGGAGCTAAGGCTATAGAAGAAGATCTAGGCAAGGTGTGGATTTATTTAAACCCTATAACTCAATGCTTTCGAACCTGTAGAATGTCGTAAAACTTTCCTCACATAAAATCCTTTGTAGGTTTCCATTTAGGCAGAAGGATGTGTTTCTAGGTGAGTAAGAGGGAAACTAGAAGAGAAAGGCCTCATCTGTTTGCTCCACTTTCCATTTCCCACCTCTCCCCACCATGGAAATTCTGATAGTCCTTAGACCCTCTGCTAGCTGTAAAACAGACTGAAATCCATTCAAACGTCTTTTCTCTTTTAATTATTTTTACTCACCCACTATATGTGGGCCCTTCAAAAAAGTTCATGCAAATTAAGTCTTTTGGAAATAGTATATATGGATTTCCATTTTTTGGTACCATATTTTCTTCCCTTTTTTTTGTACTTTAATTCCATTTTCCCATGAACTTTCTGAAATCTCACTGTATTCATAGCTTACATTTCCCATAGAAAAATGGTAAACATGTACTTGTAAAATAATCTTCACAATATGCACAGATATTCAGAGAATACCTATTTTTTTCTAGGATCTATGAAACTACCGTGCTAAGAATTGCCTGCATAGACATTGGAAATAGAGAAAGTTGAAAACTTCCAAGTACACTTAAAAGTATATTGGAATAAGTAGAAGTAACTTGCATATGATACACTGGTAATGTAGCACATTGATATCTGTACCATCTCATCAGTTTGTTACTATTACTCACTGAGCCTGGGTGATAGCACAGCTGGTCGCAGACTGAATTGCAGTGCTGGAAGCCACATGGCCAACTGTGGGCTCAGATTTTCTGACCGGCTTGGGAACACACTGTGCATGTTTGCCTATGGGGCTAAGACCCTGGTAAGCCAGAAATGGGGAAAAGGGGACCAGAGCCTTTTATGATCTGTTGAGAGCATTTTTTTCCTCTCTCTCTCTTTCTCTTTAGTGCATGTGCACACGCTGTCCCTATGAATAAAATAAATACATTTTAAAAATATGAATTATCATTACACTTATACTGACCTAGAATGTAACCAGTTAGACAGAACCACCATCTCTTTGTAAAAAGAGTTCAATCTATTGTACAATTCTAAACCGTGGCTTTCTTTTCAAATTTAAAAAAGTCAAAACAGTAGCAGTACAGAAACAGGAGAAGAAAATTTTGATGAGAAAAGAAAGACGGGAGAAATGGTGAGTTTATAATAAATTAGGGAGAAAGAAGAATGGTAGAAGAGGTTTATAAATGTCATAGAATGGCAAAGTTAAAATAAGAAACCATTCTTTTTAAGTTAGCCCAATTCCAAACCTGAAAAAATATTGGTTTTATTCCAGTGTGTTTAGCTGTGTATGTGGGTCAAACATCATTCATAGTTCTTTCTGTTATGACATTGAAAAGAAATCATAGCTACTGTCTGCCCTATTTTATCTTTCTCAAATTTCATATTAACTCCATATATCCACATATTGCCAAGTCTAATTTATTGAAATTGACTTAAGGTAGCTGTGAAGTTAGTATTCCCCATGTATATGGGAGTTTAAATTATTGATAAAAATGATCTGCTAACTAGTAGTCGACGTGGGATTTCAATCCAGGTACCTTAACTATCATTACATAAATAATACTAAAATCTTATTGTCTGCCTTCACCAATGTAAGTGTCTAGGACTTCTCTATCATTCTGCATAGCATGTTTACAAAAACATATGCATGGATGAGTGGTCTTCAAAGTTCATAAAAATCTATTCATGGAATGGAAGTTTTGTCTCACCAAGATAAATTCATAATTAAATTTATTTTTCTATGAACATTTAAAGTCCTCTTCAGTATATTTGTGTGGACATGTATGTGTGTGTCTCTATCCACAAATTTCACAATGTAAAGAAAAAATCTTGGGGCCAGTAGATGACATGGTAGTTATGTCGCTGGACTCCCACATGGTTGACCACGGTTCAAGTTCCAGTTCTGGGGACTTGAAATTCACATTGGGCATGTGTACATGTGTGTTCAAAAATCCTGAGAGAAGAATGGAGGAGAAGGGATTGCAGTATGACAATTCCCCCTGGGAGGTGATTTTTCACTTTCTTTCTCTCTCTCTTTCTGTCTTTCCATGAACTCATATGCCTTATGGCAAAACATATCTCTTAAAAATTAAAGATAAATGGAAAAATAATCTTATTTTATAAGCTTTAGAATATCTCTTGGGACAGCTGATGATGTGGCGGTTAAGGCAACTGCATCCCTTAACCATCACATGACTGACTGCCCAGCTTGAAAATCATACTGGACACGTAAGTGTGTCACCAAAATCCTGAGAGTAGAATGGAGGTGAGGGATTATGGGATTGCTGTCCCCCAAAGGGGTGCTTACTCACTTTCTCTCTCTCTCCAGTGAGTGCCCACATCTTATAAAAAAAAAAAAATATATGTCTCTCATGAATTCTTGCATTGGCTACATTCTCTTAGGAACTCCTTTGGGAAGAGTATAATGGGAATTCAAAAGGTGTTATTGAGAAGTACTATATAGTCTCTCTTCATGTAAGTACTTATAAGTGTTACTTTTAGGTTAATTTTGAAGCCAGGAGGAAATTTTTATTGAAGTCTTAGTGTGTGAGATAAAGAAAGAAGAGAACTGAACTGATTAGATAGGGAAGAATTTGAGTGGAAGAAAATCAATATTTAGAACATTTATTAATTTCGTAGGGAAGAATTTGAGTGGAAGAAAATCAATACATAAAACTTTTATTAATTTCAATGTATAAAATGTAATGTAAACACTCCCTATTTCTTCATTATAATATACATTATCTTAATAATACATCAGAGAGTTTAATCTATTCTAGCATAAAACGTAGTCCAGAGGTTGGTTTTTGTTTGTTTGTTTGTTTGTTTTTCTCTATCTTTAGCAGAAACTACGATTAGTTGAAGGAAAAATATCATACTTGAAATTATGGAAATCTATCCATCCATCTATTTATCTTCACTAACTGTTGGTTCCCTATCTTTTAAATAATTTTGACCATAATAAAAGATAGATAAGAGTATCTTATTTGTACATATGTACAGACTATAAGAGACAAAAAAAAAAGACAATTCTTTTCTAGAGACATTAGCACTGTATATTTTCCTTCTCAATGTGAATTATGTATAAAAGCAGAAAAGTAAAGTTTTATAAAAATTACCAAAGAATTATAATTACAAATAATTTCACATTTAGATTTATCAATTTATCTAAATTATTTTTATTTTGGTACTGATTTTTACATATATATATATATATATATCACTTGTAAAATAAACCTTTCTATTTCATTTCCTGTAAGTCATAGAGTTAAAAATTCATATCTTAATAAATACAATTTTTCTAAGTTAAGGCATGTCAATGAGTAGGAAAACACATGTATTATAGATGATGCCATACACATAGAAAGTTTATAGAACTTTTTCAGATGAATATGTAAAAAATTGTGCATGCAATATTTGAATGATTTTTGGCTTTAATTCTACAAGTCATTTCCACTACAGTATTAAAATGCTTGATATGTTAACACTTTAAGTGTCTCAAATGTGCATTTAATTTAGATTTAATAACTCAAGTTTTGCTTATGAAAACTGAGTCAATTATTGAAAGCATTTCCCAAGGTTTAGCAATTATTTAAGAGCTACATTTACTATAAAGTAATTAGCTAAAATGGCATGTTCATGAAAGCAGACTTAGAGTAACTTTACATATCGGTATGAAAGGGAAATAGTTATTACCAATATAGCTGAAAATATTCAAATTTATTTTATTTGGCAGGCATTTTACTTTCAACAAAGGAATAAGTACATATTTTCAAGTGGCTCTTAAACATTTTCAAAATCCCCTCATTTATAATGATAATTTTTTTCTTTTTTTTTTGAGAGTTTTTTGCCATAGGGCACGTGCACTCACCAGGAAAACAGAGACAGACAGAGAGACAGAAAGCGAGAAATCACTCCCTGCATGCAGTAATCCTTTCTCCTCCATTCTCCTCTCAGGATCTTGGGCACACACACACACACACACACACACACACACACACACACACACGGCGTAAGTTTAAGCCACTGGGTCCAGGACTCGAACTGCGGTCAACTACTTGTGAGTCCAGCAACATAGCCATTAGGCCAACTGCTGATCCCTATAATGATAATTAAATATAAATAAGAATATCAAATTAATTGAAATGATGTAAAAAACTTTAAAAGGGCTTATTATTTTGTTCTTGTTCATGTTACCAATTTTCTTATTTGAATTGTATCATACATGCAAGAGTATGGTTTATGTGCATACATGTATAACTTAAGAGGAAACAAAACCCAGATACTCAAGAAGGAGCTTACAAAATACAGCACCATGAATAAAATTGAAGCCCTTAGTGCACATGATCTGGTCACATCACTTGCTCTTCTTTCTGAAGGAAAGCACTGTTAAATTTGGAATGATATATTCCCTTGTTTTCCTGCATACAGTTGTATCAGTTGTACACACACACACACACACACACACACGCAATTTATTATTTGGTTTTACCTGCTTTTACATACATATATATATACATACTTGTTAATTATAAATATAATTAAGTTATACTGTGTACTCTTCATTATTATACTTTTGAGATATGTGCTGACATTTGTAGTAGTTTACTTTACTCATTGCAATATAATAAGTATTCTGCTGTGTGTATATTCAAGTATTTATCACATCTCCTGTTAAGAAATTTTGGTAATTTTTGGTGCTATAATGAGCAAAACTGTTACTAATATTTTTATATACATCCCTTACCAAACAGATATAAGGGTCTCCAAGTGATTTATCTATGAGAAATTCTCACTCATAGAATAAGTACATGTTTAATTTTAGTACTTCCTACCAGACTGTTCTCCTAAATGGATATTCTACCAGAGGTTTACAAGAGATTTTATTATTTTATAATTCCACCATACTTGACAATGTCATACTTTTTTTTCTTTAATTTTGTGAGACTAAAAGTATACTTTATTGTGGTTTTCATTTTAATTATTAATAATAAAGTGGTGCAGCTTTTTATGTTTTAGAAGTTATACATGTTTTTGGATCAGCAGTTGGCATAATGGTTAGATTGCTGGACTCCCACATAGTCGGCCATGGTAGAGTCCCAGACTCGGTAGATTAAAACCCATGCCAGGCACCTGTAAGTGCATTCAAAAACTCCCATGGGAAGAATGGAGGAGAAGGAATTTTGGTGTGTCCATCCCCTCTGGGGGGATAATTTCTTGCTTTCTGTCTCTCTGTGTCTCAGTCAAGTGAATACATCCCATAGCAAAAATCTCTAAAAAAAAAAAAAAGAAGATAGTAATATATGTTTCTTCTTTGAAATGGTTGTTCCTATGTCTTCCTCATTTTAGTATTGTGTATTTTTTTCTTTACTAGTTTAGAATATGTTTAAATATTTATTGTTTATATGTGTAGCACGTTTTTTCCTCAGAGTATAACGTCTCTCCGACTATTGTTTACTTTTATTTTAGTCAAGTTATATACTCTATTAGAGTGATGTATTAGAAAATCATTTGATAACATTCCAAACACCTAATAAATATCTAATTTATTGATATATTTCAAATAAATGTGAAAGGAATACAAATTTACATTTGTTAGGAACAATATTACATAGGCACTCATTATGTCAAATATAATTGTGTATTGACATACGTTCTCTATGTATATATAGTGTTTGTGTGTGTGTGTGTGTGTGTGTGTGTGTGTGTGTGTGTTGTTTTTGCCATAGGGTGCATGCACTTGCCAAAGACAAAGAGAGCAGGAGAAAAAAAGGAAAAAATTAAGCAATAACCCTGCAGGAGGGATGGCCATATAACAGTCCCTTCTCCTCTGTTCTCTTCTTGAGATTTTGGGCATGCACATACATATGCCTAGTGTGAGTTTCACAGAACTTGAACCATGGTCATCCACGTGGGAGTGCAGTGTTTTAACCACTACATCACCTGCTGGCCCTGAGTGATATATTTTTAAATGAACTACTATTCATAAGGGTGTGCTGATTTCTTTTTGTAATCCTATTGATTGATATATGTATATGTATACAGTTAAATATTTATACATGTTTATAAACTGTATAAATATAATTCATACAATTGTTTTGGTAACAAAATAATACCTGAAGCCTTATTTTTCTGGAATTACTCAAAGTAATTCTGAAGTTTATGTATAATGCTAATTTGTTTGCTCCTTCTATGAATGAGGGAGATATATAGAGTAAAAACAAATAGAAAGTACTGCAACAAGATCTTGACACGATCCTTTCCCAGTCTCATTCAGCCATGTGTCATGGACATTCGTGTTCCTTACATACTCGGTGAGTTCTCTGGACATGAATCCAGGTCCTTGTGGTTGAGCTTTGCAGGACATCATATTTTCACTGCTGTGCCACTTCCCAGCCCCTAAAGTTTATGTTAAAACAACAGGAACAACAGAAATTTTGTGAATTGACAGTTTACTAATAATCCCCTAGAACAAGGGTAAACACGATATAAAGCTGTAAGTAGAACAGTATAATACTCTTTCACAATTACAACCATCAGACCAACGTAAGCAAGATAGTTTTAAAAAAATCAACAAATAGGCAAATAAGATGTACACTTAGTGCATGATAACAATGTGACATAAGATCTCTAGTAAATGGTTCTTTATAACAGATAATTTGAGCTAATAGTTGGCCTTCAAATAGAACATAATTTCTAGAAAAATCTCATGTCATACACCAAAATTTAATACTCACAGTTTAAGGTTAAAGGAAATTAAAAAAAAGGAAAGAAACTTGAGTTAATTGCTTTTATAATAGATCCTTAGAGTTGAGTATTCTTTCTAATTGTGTAATAAATAACAAAAATAATAAATAAAAGCATGAATAAAAAATTACATAAGAACTAAAATTTATGTAATTTTGACTCATGAAGTGAAGTAGAGGTTAACACATCTGGATCCCACAGGGCAGCTGCATGGTTCAAATTCTGGACTTGACAGCTTGAAAATAATGCCAGGTGCATGTATGTGTGCTCCAAATCCCAAGAGGAGAATGGAGAAGGGATTGTGCCATGACCCCGGGGGTGAGGGGTAGTTTTTCACTTTCTCTCTATCTCTGTCTGTCTCTCTAGCAAGTGCACATACCTTATAGCAAAATTGAAAACAAAAAACATCTCATTTTTTTTAAAACATACCCTTACTGAATTCAGAAGACAAATTACCAGTAATAAATATAGGTTTATGAAAATCATCCATACCATAGATACAGGGCAAATGAACCAAACCAACCAAAGATTGATAAGGAGTTGTAGGTACACAATGTGTTCTCTTTTTTTTTTTAATATGTTTTAATTTACATTTAATCGGTATACTTCTATACAGCATACAAAATGTTTTTTTCAAGCATGAATAGAGTATCTATCAGTTTAATCAAAGATGCTACTATATATATATATACATTATATACATTATCATCATCACATAACTTTTCAATTTTCTACCTTTTAAGGTTTTTTTTCCCTGTTTCCCTCTCTTCCACCTCCTTTTATACAGTTGCTCTCTCTGCTTTTATACCTTCCAATCTCTTAGTTTCTGCAAAAGAGTGCAGACATTTGGTATATAAAAGCAGGAACATACAATGCCTCTCTTTCATAGTCTGGCTTCTCTTAGTATTAAATCTTCCATATTTGTCCACTTTGTATCAAATGTCTGGATCTCATTTATTTTAATGAGTCAGTAGTATATGTGCCACATTTTCCAATCTATTTACCTGCTCTTGGACATTTGGGTTGATACTATATCTTAGCAATTGTAAAAAAAGCTGCAATAAACATGATGTTCCAGGGTTTTTCTGACTAAGGGTTTTCTTGTCCTTTGGCCACACACCCAAGAGTGTAATTGCTGCATCACGTGCAGTTCTATGTGTACATTTTAAGGAAACTCCATATTATTCTCCACAGCAGCTTTACTAATTTACATTTCTTTTTTTTTCTTACAATTATTTAACTTTATTTACCTTGTTATTTTCTAGTTTGATCGTGGGCTGGGGGAGAGTGAGAAAATTAGCCTCCAGATTTGAGATCTGAACTGTGGTCAACCATGTGAGAGTCCAGCACATTTAACCTGCATGCCACCTGCTGGTTCTACTAATTTACATTTGTACCAACATTTTAGAAGGGTTCTCTTTTCACCAAAGTCTTGCCAGAACTTATCATTTTTCATTTTATATATTAGTTTTTATCTTAATCTTATCCATCTGACTAGGGTTAAATGGTATCTTCTTGTGTGTGTGTGTGTGTGTGTGTGTGTGTCTGTGTGTGTGTGAGAGAGAGAGAGAGAGAAGTTTTTGCTATAGGGCGCATGCGCTTGCCAGACAGAGATAAACAGAGAGACAGAAAGCGAGAAATCACCACTGGGGGGATGGCCACGCCGCAATGCCTTCTCCTCCATTCTCCTCTCGGGATCTTGGGCACGCACGCACACGTACCCAGCGTGAGTTTAAGCCGCCAGGTCCGGGACACGAACCACGGTCGACTACGTGGGAGTCCAGTGACATAGCCATTACACTAACTGCTGGTCCCTCTTCTTGTGGTTTTAATTTGTATTTTCCTTATGATAAGAGAAGCTGAGCATTTTTTCCTATTCATTTTGGCTACTCATATGTCTTTTTTGAAGGGTCGTCTGTTCATCTAATTTGTGCATTTTTAAACTGGTTTGTTTATCTTTCTGCAGGTATGCTGCTTTATTTCCCTGTAGTTTCTGGTTGTCAGTCCCATCTGTGAGGCATAGTTTGCAAATATATTCTCCCATTTTGAGGGTTGTCTCTTCACCTTAAATACTGTTTCTTTTCCCCTGTCTCTCACTACTAAAACAATCAACTCAAAATGGATCAGAGATTTAAACATAAAACATCAAACTATAAAACTATTGGTATAAAACATATGGGAAACTCTTGAAGACATTGGAATAGGCAAAGACTTCTTAAATAAGGTCCCCAAAGCAAAGTCAATAATCCCCAAAATAGAAAAGTAGGTTACATAAAGCTAAAAAGCCTATTACTGACTGCTTTGAAGAGATTGTCTCTTCTATTCTGTCATTTAACTAAAGATCTCTAAACCTGATTTTATTTATTTTATATACTTATAATTTTACATTTTACTTGGCTTCATGAATATTTATATTATTCCCATTTTTTCATCTATTTCTATAATTCTGATTAGAAATATATTAGACATGCTTCCAAAATCTTTGATATTCTAAAATTGAAAGCAATTTATTCCTATGTAATTACTGATAATGTAATGTATTCAAACATCTAAGTACTTATTAATCACTTCTGCCTCTATTTTGTGTTTTTTATTTCCTATATTTTTTCAAGTATTCTTGCTTATTTTCCTATACTATTTTAAATTTTATGTATCAATTTTTTTTTATTTATTGTTCTTTAACTCTTGCAACTACCTTTTGTTCATGTGTAATATTTATGGAACTCACACACATACATACTCAATCTTGCCTATTGTGTTTCACTTAAAATCTTTTACTCTGTGCTAATGTCCATTAAGATCTGTGACTTTAACAAATTAAACAGAGCTGTCCTAACACAATATACAACTGTAAACTTGACAAACTATATAAAATAATGCTTTGAGATATTAGGCAACAGGAAGTATGGGACTGTGATCTTTGAAATAAAGAAAAATAAACCGAAAAATGTCCCTTCTTCTCTCTCCATGGTAAGTGCATTCTGTCTGTACCAATTAAAAAGAAAGAAAAGAAATAAATGGAACCAAAAGTTTCATGTTTGGAGAGGTCAAAAATATTGACAACCATTAACTAGTTAACCATAAAGAAAATGACTCAAATTATTAAAATTTTAATAAATTCTATTGATGTATTATTTAATTTATTTAAAAGATTAAATAAATTTTAATGTAATTTATAAAAATGAGAATATTACTATAAACACTACAGAAATAAAAAGAATTACAAATGAGTACTATGACGAACTATTTATTTGTCAACAAGTTCAATAATCTAGATAAAACAGGCAAATTTCTAGAAATTTATCAAGACTAAATAAAAAAGAAATAGATAAGCCAGATAGAATTAATAAAGGATTGGGGACCAGCAGGTGGTGTGCTGGTTAAGGGCGTTGTACTCCTTCATGGCCAACTGTGGTTCAAATACCAGACCTGGAGCCTTGCTTTCTCACTCTCTCTTACTGTCTTTATCACTTTCTCTCTCTCTCTATCTCTCTCTCACATGCTTTCTCTGTTACTCTCTGGTCAAATTAAAATAAATAAATAAATTTAAATAAATTTAAAAAAAGAATTATTAAAGGATTGAATCAGTAATTTAAAAATTTTCTAAGAATAACTTTCAACTCAGAAGCCTCAATGGTAAGTCCTACCAAACATGTAAAGGGGAACTAATATTATTCCTCCTCAAATGTTTTAAACAAATTCAAAAAGAGGGAATTTTTCCTAATGCATATGGATTAGCATTCCTTTGATACCAAATGCGGTAAGGACAGTACAAAAAAATTATAGATCAATATCCCTTATGAGCATTGATGCAAATATTTTCAATAAATACTAGAAAATTAAATTCAGTAGCATAGTAAAAGGATTATATGCTATTATCAAATGGGATTTATTCCTGGAAGGCAAGGATGGTAGAATATACAAAAATTATTCAATGAAATCTACTACTTTTACAGAAGTTAAAGGGATAACCACCCACATGATTATTTCAGTTGCTTAAGAAAGAGCACCTGACAAAATTCAGCACCAATTTATGACTTAAAATGCACAATAAACTAGGAATAGAAATAAATTATCTCAGGGTGCCTGGTAACCCACGGGGGTGGGCAACTGAGGAAGGGGACTTTCCCTGTAGTAGGGGCTGAGGAAGTTCATGGGTACTCCCTTGACATGGCTACAGGGCTGATGGAAACCTGCTAAAGTTCCTGTGGAAGCAAAGTAAAAGTTCAAAAGAACAAAATGGACGGAGAGGAGAAAACTCATGGTGGCTGTTAAGGTCTTGATGTCACATATGTCATATTTTTTTAAATTTTTTTTATTATTTCAATTTATTATAGAGCATATGTGCTCACCAGAGAGAGGGAAAGTGAGAAAGCAAGCTGCCAGGTCCAGGACTCGAACTGTGGTCAGCCATGTGGGAGTCCAGCACCTTAACCACTGTGTAACCTGCCAGCCCCCTCACATATGTCATATTGATTTCTTCTGATGGTCATAAATTTATTGTAAAAAGAGAGCATCCACTAACATCAGGAACAATAAAAACTATCTTGTGTGACTCAGATCAGTTTGCCGAAAATGAAACCAATGAGGTCTGTTTTAGAGAGATTCCTTCACATTTGCTATCAAAAGTATGCATGCATTTTACCTACAAGGTTCACTACACTAACAGCTCTGTCAAGATTTGTGAATTCCCAGTTGCACCTGAAATTGTGCTGGGACTGCTAATGGCTGTGGATTTCTTAGATTGTTAAATAAAATAAATAATAACAAACCAGTACCTTTTTATCATGATGGACTTATTATTGTCATTTTTTCCATGTCATTTCTGGCCTTAGGTTAATTCATAAACTTTCTGACTAGCTCAAATATTCAAAAAAGTGTAATAATTTTACTAAAGTTTTTAAACTGAACTATAAGGGAAATAATTATCATGATTTACTTTTATGCCACATTGCCAAGAAATGCCATTTCGATTTTCAAATAGATTTCATCACCAATGTTAATTTAAGGTTAAGACTGAAAGTTCAAAATTGAATAAGGTATATCTTTTATTTCCATTTGATCTGCTTAACATTTTGCTTTGATTAACGTATGATTAACTTAGAAGACTTAACACTGTCACATATTAAACTACAGTCATTTAGACAGTGTAATATAGGGAAAAGCAGAGACAAAAAAAGTCACCTGAACAAAATAGAGACCAGATACCAAATCATTACATATGAATACTTGACCCGAGCAAAGAAGTGAGGAAATCTTTTATGAAAAATGGGTCAGAATCAACTGAACACACATACACGAAACAATTGTTCTTAACAGCCTTTCCTTTATCAAACAGAAACTCAACTCTAGATGGATTGAAAATCTTAATTTCTAGGATGTATCAGGAAAGTTCTCAGAAAAATAACAAAATAAAATGCCTTTATAAACAGGAAAGTATCAACTAGGACACAAAAATCATTAAATATTAATAAAATCTTGATAAATTTAACTATTTTAAGATATTTTGTCCAAAAAATATTATGAGTGTAGGGCAGACCATACATAAGAAAAGGTAAAGACATGTAGCACATGTAATCCAAAAAAGTCGTGGTCCACATTTTGTGAAGTTTTCCTAAAATCAATAATGTAGACAACCTAAAGAAAGGTAGGGACACTAAAATGGGTATTTCACAATAGGTAAATTGTTCAAACTTTATCAAATATCAGTATATAGACCAGAAAGAGTAACATTTAAAAATTATCTAATATTTATAGCAAGTACTGCTAAGGGTAGAGAAAGATATGTTCTCTGATATAGCTGAGAGGGTAGTGGATATTTGCACAATAACTTTGGGAAACTCTCTGACAGCATTTACTAAAGTTAGCAAATGCATATCTTTTGATCTAGAAAATAAATTCTTAGTTGTATACCTAATTCATATGCCTTATATAGCTGTATTACTTGATATAAATAAATGCATGTGTACGTACAGCAAGAAACTTATAAATGAATGTTCATAGTAGCATCATTTATAATAGGCCTACATTGAAAACACAATATTCATCAATAGTACATGGTATATTCATATAATTGAATATCAAATATTATTTTAAAGTAGTGCATTCTACAAAAGATAAATTTCAAATAATAACATTGAATGTAAATATATATGCAAAATGATACATTGATTACATTTTCTTTTTTTTAGAGAGAGTGATTTTTGCTATAGGATGCATGTGCCCACTGGAGACACAGAGAGACAGGGACATAAAGCTAGAAATCATCCCCAGAGGTAATGGCCAGGCCACAATCCCTTCTCTTCCATTCACCTCTTGAGATTTGGGGCATGCATGCATGTGCACCTGGTGTGAGTTTTAAGCCCTAGAGTCTAGGACTCAAACTTTGGTCAACCATGAGGGAGTTCAGTGACTCAATCACTACCCCACCAGCTGGTTGCCATGATTCTTTAAATATAAAGTTCACAAGCAAGTGTAAGCAAGTAAAAACCTTCTATATAGAAGAGGATTGCATATAGATATTTTGAGAAAATCTGAGGTTCTGGCAATTTTGTTGTTGTTGCTTGCTTTTTTGTAATCTAGTGTTTTAAGTCCCATTTCATGTGGGAGTTTAAGTGGAAGTGGTCTCAGAAATGTAACTTAAGGATGTAAGGGAAGTTCAGTTTGCCAGAGGGTAGTTAACTATGATTATATTGACAAAAAAGGCACAACCTAACCTATTTTTATGAAACATTTACAAGCCAGGATAGCCCATTATATCTACTCAAATTGAGGTGAGGATGCCAAGCTCTCATACCTTCCAATGACAAGGCATTGATGTAGGAAAGTCACAGGAAGAGACATCATCTGGAGTGAGGTAGCTTTTTAGCTAATGATATTTCCTTTATAAACTTTCAGTAGACAAAACTTCCATCAGCCTAGGAACATGAGAACTTAAACCATTGTGAAGGGCTCAATTCTGTTCCACCAGAATTCATATGTTGGAGCCTTAACCCCTAGCATCTCAGAACATGATGGTATTTGGGGGTAGGCTCTTCATAGAGGTGGTTAAATTTAAAGGAAGCTGTTAGAGTGGACCCTAATCCAATCTACTGGTATTCTTATAAAAAGAGAAAAATTGGACATATGAAGAGGCAGCAAGGCTTACATGGATGGAAGATCACATGAGGACACAGCAAGAAATAAGCCATGTGTAACCTAAGGAAGTCACAAAAGAAATCAAACCTACAGATAACTTTATTGTGGAATTCTAGCATCAATAGAAATATGAGAAAATTACTATTGAATTACTGTTGTTTGGTCACCAAGATTATAGTGTTTTATTATGACATCTCTGGTTAACTAATAGAGACATGAATATTATTGTTGTTCAAATAAATCATAATTATTTCTCTTCCACTTTTCTGACAGAAATGAAAAAGAACACAGTTGCCAATTGATGGTCAATGCCATGTCCCTGAGTCTGTGTGGATTTACCCTAGCAGTTGCAGTTAAGACTACTATGTGGTTGAGTTTTCATCAGTTTATTGTCATTTGCTACCATGTTTCTGTAGGGGTTAGAGTGGTGAATTAAATTGGGTCTTATGGAGACCATCCTTACATTATTTTTTAAGGTGGCATGATCAAGACCATTCCTATTCCCTGGGATGTAATATAGTTTTTTGTTATTTACTATCTTAACCAGTAAGCAGTAGTTTGAATCTAGCTACTGTCTTTTTCTTTTTCAATAGCTCTTTACCCACAGGCAAAAGGACCAGTATTTCTGTTCTGATTATGTATTTACCAACTGCGAATGTGGTCATTATGTGGAATCACAGACCATCTGAGCTCACTTGAAACATGCAAAGCCAAGGTTGTCACATAACCTGAATCTACTTGGGGGAATCTGGCCACTGATATTTGGAGCCCACTATCAATGTTATCTCAGACCTTGTATACATCAGTCCTTAAAGAGTTTGGGTTTTCACTTTTACCAAGTGCAAAATAATCTGAGTGGTTTTAGGATCATTAGAAGGACAAAAGGAAACAGTTCTGTAAATATTTGCTGTCTGTTGATCCTTCATGAAGACTCAGTTATTCTACACATAAGAACTGACTCAGTTTCATAAAAAGAATAATACAATGAATTTTTATTAGGATGGTATTCCCAACCTTTTCAATATGTTTGCATAAATTAAGTGCATCATTGTTAGTATCCTTCTATTTTTGTCTCCAGGTATATAACAGTCAGTAACTATATAAACAACTCAGAGTGTCAGCCTTTTCTTTCTTTCACTTTTTTAAAAGTTTATTTACTTTTTCCATGAGAGAGAGTGGACAAAGTTATCCCCAACATGGTCTTTACACTGAGAAGCTGCAGTTAAGACATTCTCAGTTAGCCTGCATTATGAGCATGTGTGTACATACCCAGTACATAGAGAGAGGCCTTAGGGCATGAACCAAGGATCTTCAATATGGACCACTTGTGTTACTAATACACTACCATTTGGCCCCAAGTCATGCTCCTTCTGTTGTCACTTGGAACTTACCACTGATTAGTTTTAATCTCCGTTGCTATCAGAGAGACACATAGCAGCCTTGGGCCTAAAGAACAGATAACATTAAGTTTTTCAACAATGTTTCTCCCTCTCTCAAAAAGACAATTTTTAATTGCTTTGTTAATAGAGTATTCTCTAAGGTCACATATTTGAGCCTGTGGTTTGCTCTTTACTATTTTCCTTTGCAAATTTGGAATTTCTTTATTCAGTGTGGGTAATTTTCTTTTCTTTTTGTTTGAGCTTCCAAGAATTATCTTAGTCACTAGTTATTTAATATTTCCTAGAGGCCAATGTAGTAGTATAGATGATAGGGGCTGTTGTTCAATACTGGAGCTGTATGTAAAGACCTTGGGTTTGAATTCATTGTCTACCTGAACATCCATAGATGCATCTATAGTGCTGACTGGCTGGAAGGCTGGTGGCAGAATTGTGATGTGACAAGAGTATATCTCTTTATCTTTCATGAAATAAATAACTTTTAAAAAATATTCTAGAAGTTTTGAGAATAGCAGTTAGCAGTTGGCTATGTTGCTGGACTCCCACATAGTCTACCGCGGTTCATGTCCTGGACTCGGTGGCTTAAAACTCATGCCGGGCGCGTGTGCATGCGTGCCCAAGATCCTGAGAGGAGAATGGAGGAGAAGGGATTGCGGCATGGCCATCCCCCCTGGGGGGTGATTTCTTGCTTTCTGTCTCTCTATCTGTCTGGTGAGTGCACGTGCCCTATAGAAAAAAAAAAAAAAGAAAAAAAAACCTAAAAAAAATCCTAGAAGTTTTGTCAAGGTTTTAAATCTTTTTATCATAGGTTCAATTTCCATTTTGATAAGGTTTTCCTTATCCAGATTGATACCCCAAACCCATACCCACATTAAGACGTCATGAAGATCTTATTCACACATTTCCATGTCTTCCGTTGGTTTACATTTCTAGGTTCACCAGCAACCACAAAAACTTCCCTTTATGCCTTTCATAGTCCAAGCATTATTCCAGCTAGCTTATGTTGCACCTGGACTGTAATTATTGTTCTGTGGTCCAGAATGAAAGAGGGCAGTAGTTCTGGGGACAGTTCTGGTTTTCTTTGTTTTTTTTTTTTGTTTGTTTGTTTGTTTGTTTGTTTGTTTGTTTTTTTTTTAGTCATAACTTCTGTATCTTATTTAGGGGAAGCATTAGCCTTTAACAAGGAGTAGGTCAATGCTTCAGGGCCAGAGGTTCATAAGAATCTGGGAATTGAAATTTTCAAGTAATGGATTTAGGAGTTTCTATTTTGAGTCTAGGGTTCTGGAGGGTCCCAGGATCTGTTTTGAGCCTTTGACCTTTGAGCACAGCTTTGGTCGGCTCAGCACGTTGTCAAGGCCACTTGTTGTATGCTCCAGAGACTGCGTTAGCCTTACTGGGAAGCGACCCCCCTCTGACTCCCTGATATACTACTTTAAAAGAATTACATAGCTCTCTTAATACATCCTGAGTATATGATAAGATTTCCCGAAAGTCCCCCGACCACTCCCCTTTGCCCTGATCATCTACTGTTAATTACAGTGCTTCATCCCTGTGGTCACAATAGAGGGTGTATTGAAGTTCTATATAGGCAGAAATAATCTTCTTGACCTTTGGAAGGCCCTTCAAGATACATTTAACATAAGCTTAAAAATAATCTTTTCTTTACATAAAATAGGATTAGGCCGAAACTGGCCCAGGACACCCCAGCCCTCACCAAGTGAAATAGATAAATATATTAAGATTCCTTAAATTAAGTTTTAGATCCCTATAAAACTATATAAGTATCATTCTTTATTGAGATCCATAAGAACTAATACTATACTTGAGGTTTTCTCTTCTTAGCAACATATTCAGTAATCACAAGATGGCTGCCGCCGAGCATCGGCTGATAATTAACTCTTCTTGCTGGAGGCTATTTCTCGAAACGGCATTCCATGAAGTTTCTGAATACCTGCCTACATCAAACAAACAATTGCTGAACTATAATAGACCCACCCTTAATCCAACCCTGAATGGAATCTATGATCACTATTGTTAAAACCTTATGAACTAATAATTAGAACACATAGCCCCTCACCCATTTACTTGCATGTAACACATTTTCATTAAAAAGGCACGATAATTCCTGGCAGTTGTCACTCTACAGAGAGCAATCTCTGGGGGTGTCTGACTGAAGACGTGCATGAAAATGGCACCGAAGCCTTAATCTCCTTTTCCTGTGCCGCCTCTGATGAGTCAACCCACCCCTGCCGAGGCTGGACCCCTGCATAGTTCCTCTTCTACCCACCTAGAGTGCTGATATCAGCATAGTAGACCAGCTGGATACTAAACATTATCCTTGTCTGGATCTCTGTCACTCTGGTAATTACGTTCTAGATTTCATGAGCAACTATTTCTGCTTTCTTGCTATAACAATTGAGTCTTTTTATGAACTAGAGACCCTATGACTTTCACTTTTTCCTTAATCATTATAAATGTTCAATGTTTCGCTCCAATGAATGGTTAGATCAGTTTAGTTTCACAGTTCTTGCAATTATTATTTTTCCCAGTGTCTCAAATTTTTGAGATGATGTATTTACAAATGCATTCAATTTGACTAGTCTTCTAATCCAGTTCAACATAAGTTTCAACAGTTGAACTTCTACAATATGGCACAAACCATCAATATTCCATCATCTGTAATTGGGATTCTCTTTGCCAAGAGGCCAGTGAACAATCCATTTCTAAAGTCTAACTTTAAATTCTTGCTTGGTTCAATTCTTACCAACTCTATTAGATCAGTTTCCTGGACAAACACATTTTGAAGCAGAAATTTGCATTAATTGACCTTATTTGGAAGTGCTTTTGGTAAAATATCCATAAATATGCAAGAGAAGTAAGGTTGGAAAGAAAAAGAAAAAAAAGGTATATGAGGCCCAGCTGACACTTTTAAACTAAATTAGGTTGATATTAATTTTAGAACTAATTTTTTAATTTCTAAAAAAAAATACTCCTGGAAATTTTTTTGAAATTACCTTGAATCTATAAAGCAATTTGGGGAGAATTGCTATCTTAACAATATTGACTCTTCTGAAACATAAAATATGTAATTCCATTTATTTTACCTTCTGTAATTCCACACAGCAGTGTTTTGCAGCTTCCTTGTATATATCTTCACACCTTTTGCCAAATTTAAACCTAAATATTTCATATTTTGCTATTATTAAAATAGCTTATAATATTTCAATTCTGATACTTTTTTGCTTTTATTTATATATACAACTCTTTTTTGGAATTTGGTTTATATTCTACACACTTTCAAAATGTGATTATAGCTTTTGTTTATATTTATTGTTTATTGTATATTGATACCATCTTGAATTCTTTTTTTTTGGAGAGGTTTTTGCTATAGGGTACATGTGCTCGCCAGATTGACAGAGAGAGACAAAGAGAAAGTGAGAAATCACCCCCTTGGGGGGATGGCCACACCACAATCCCTTCTCCTCCATTCTCCTCTCAAGATCTTGGGCACGCACACACACATGCCCGGCGTGAGTTCAAGCCACCGGGTCCGGGCCTAAAACCACGGTCAACTATGTGGGAGTTCAACGACATAGCCATTACACTAACTGCTGGTCCCCTGTATTGAAGTCTTAGCATAAAGGACAGTGGTCATCTTTTCAAAATATATTTGCTGTAATTTTTTATTAATTAATTTATTTTAAAATTTATTTACATTTAATCACATTTTGTGGTAATTTTTAAAGAATCTTTTACCTTGTGTTCATGAGAAATATTCTACAGTTATTTATTGCTTTTGATATCTTTATGTGGTTTTAATATTAATGTATTGATTTAATAAAATGAGTTGGGAAGTATGCTATCCTCTTTAATTTCCTAAGAGAATAAATATGGTACTATTTCTTTTAAAAGTGTTTTGTAGTTCAATAATGAACTATGTAGGCCTAGAGTTTTTGTTAGGAATTTTGAAAGTAAAATTCTGATTTTTTAGTAAGCATATTTAAGTTATACCTTTATTTTTGTGTGAGTTTTATAGTTTGCATCACTTAAAATATTTAAAGATTAGGACCATCAGTTGGGATAATGGCTATGTTGCAGGACTCCTATGTAGTCAACTGTAGTTCGAGTCCTGGACCTGGTGGCTTAAACTCATACTGGGTGTGTGTGCGTGTGTGTCTAAGAACACAAGAGAAGAATGGAGGAGAAGGGATTGCAGTGTGGCCATCCCCCCTGGGGGGTGATTTCTCACTTTCTGTCTCTCTTTCTGGCAAATGTATGTGCCCTATAGCAAAAACCTCTCCAAAAAAAAAAAAAATTTAGAGATTTTCTTTAAGTTGAATATTCTGGTATAAAGGTACTCATAGTATAAATTCATTATACTTTTATTTTCTTTTTAAATTTAGCTTTATTATTATCATAGTTTTTAAATTACATTTAATCACAGGTATGTTTACAGTGTATTACATTTCTTTTTTTCATCAAGATTACCATACATATCAGTCAAGACAAAGACATTACTATCCACATCATCATCATCAAACAGCTTTTCATCATTGTTTTCAGATTATTATTATTATTATTTACTCTCTAATTTTTTAAACATTCAATCACTATATATCATTTGACTTGTAAAGAGAATCTACTCAATATAAAATACTTCTCATAAAAGCAGTGAAAATAGTTATGGATGCTGAAGACAGTGTGGAATGGGATTGGGAGAAGAAGTGAAGAGTATTGAGGGAGATAGCAAGAAAACAAATAGAGAGGCATGAATTACTGGGACACAGAAATGGTTTATTACCTGTTGACCATAACATATATAATATTCTCAACTGGACTGGTCTGAGAAGTATTTCAGGTTGGGTAAATTCTCTGTATAAGCCAAGTGATATACAGTGATCGAATGTTTGAAAAAATGATGGAATAAATAATGGTAATAATAATAATCTAAAAAAATTCATTATACTTTTAATACTAATAGTACCTGCCATTATGTCAGCTTACATTCTTCTTACTGATAGTTATGGGTTGTTCTACTCACCTGATTAGTCAAACTAGAAATTTATAAGTTATATTTTTAAATCCATAATATTATGTATTTCTTTTCATTTTCTATTACATTATTTTTTGTTATATATAATACATTTTGTAATTTCTAACTTACATATTGAGCACCTTTGTCTCTTACTGTGTATTACTGTGCTATTATTCACTTTCTTGTTCTGATTGGGTTTGATAGATTCTTTTTTAAAATTATTTCTAATGTGTAATCTAAATTAAATGACTTGGGACCTTTTGTCTTTTCTAATATAGATATTAAGAGTTATTATTTTTGTCTGATCAGTGCTCTAACTATATCACATAAATATTAATAATATTTCTATTTTTATTCGATCTTAAAGAGTTCTATTTAAGATTCTGATATCTTCACTTATCCTTTTCTCTATTAGAAATATGCAAATTAATTTCCAATTGTTAGGTATTTTCTAGATCTTTGCAATTGACTTATAATTTAATTCTGGTATTGAGGTAACAGAATGTTATGTCCCTTTTCCGAAAGATATTCCTTGTTATTTCTTATACTGTATTTCTGCTGTCAAAGAATTATTTTAGATTTCATGAATCTAGAAATGTCTGTGTTTTGACTTCATTATTTTAATACCACTTTTCAGGAGTTGCAGAATTTTGGATTGAGAATTTTTTAGAACTTTAAAGATGTCACATTCTTCAGACAGAGGATAGTGACAGATACCAAGAGACTATTGTCAGTGGCTTCCATTTTTTACTGTGAGATTCCATGTCTTCTTAGTTTTGATGCTATCTAGTCTGCTTATTTTTGAACCCAGACATCCATTTTGTTAACTACAGCCATGGGTAATATCTTGAAGCCACATGTCATAGTGTTCTTCCCTTTCCTTTCTTCTTTGTTTATAGCCTTGTTAAGATTTGAAGTTACTCTGACTCTTCTCTGCTACTCCTTCTCACTCCCATTTATTTACATCGGGCACTACAGTCGTTAGAAATGCCACTTTATTTACCTCGATTATTAGTTTAACCTAGAACAAAACTCTGCCAATGCTGGCTGCTTACTTGGGAGAGGAGGAGCAGAGAAAGCTACTCCAGCTAAAATAAATGCAGTTTTTTAAAACATCCATGACAGTCTCAGTAAATCCTTTTTCATCTTTTGATTTGAACTTTCAGTGTATTTGGAATCGATATACATTAGTTTTTCTTTCCCCTGTTGTGGACTGTGGTTTCATTATTCTTGTCTTTTTCTTCAAACTTTAGTTCAATTGTCCAGAAATTCTTCAAGGGATCTCATTAACAACACCTCTTCTTAAAATTTTAAATGTATTTTATACGTTTTTAGGATAATAGCTATTAAATAGAGAAGATATTAAATAGATATAGGGATATGAGTAAAACAAATATGGACTAACGTAGGAGACAGAGACTTTTCCTCATTAGGCCACAGAACATTGTGCAGGTTTGGCATGTTGGGAAGTAGTGCAGTAGATGTAGTAAGTTTAAGTCAGAGACACTCAAGATTAGTAGAGGTTTTCAACAAGCTTGACAATAATCTTGTTAAAGAAGAGTGGATCCCCTTAACATGGTAGATCCTGGAAGAAATGACAGCAGTGTCCCTAGCATGGGATGGTAATTCCCAGTGAGGGCAGAGACAGTGTAAAGAGCAGGAAGAAACAGCATAAATTAGATAAGGTGTTCTGTGTAAGCACATTTATTATATGCAGAATCTTTTGTTTGCTCTTATATATATTCACATATAGATATATGTATTTAATTTTATTAATATAAATTCATTTCATACGTATTGTTTTGTCTTTTTTTTAACAAAAATGTATATTAAAATCTTTCTAGGTCAGTAAATGTGCACAAATATTCTAGTTGTTAAATCTAGATGGTGAGTTTTTATTGTTATTTTCTTTGAGCTTCTAATTTTTAGCAACACCATAGTAAAATTTTATACTGTGTCATAAATTAAAAAAAAAAAAAAAGAAATGGAGTTCTATAACCACATCAGAACAAGCAGGAGGATACCACAATATTTTGGTGCTTAGTAAAGGGGATGGTATGAACAGAAGCAGAGGCACTGGCCAGTAGGGATGGAGTATTGATAACAATCTTGGCAGGAGCTGAAACACAAGAGAATAAATGGCATGAAACAGTATACAATATATATTGATAAGACACCTTGTTCATAATTACCTGTGAAGTACTCTCTTTATTTGCCTTCAGCAAAAAGGAAGAATCATTGAAATGTTAATTGCAAGGCGATTTCCTATTTGTTTACCCTGTGGAATTTTAGCCTTCTATCAATTTATTAATAATTTGGAACTTTCACATTACTGCTGAATCATACCTAAATTACTTTCCTTTTTAATACTGTGGTCAATTAAGCTCAAATTTGTTGATCAATATTGTTTTTAAATATTGTATGAAAATGTAATTCAAGGGGCCAGCAGAGTACAAGGTGGTTAGTGCACTAGACTCCCATATGACTTACCTCAGTTAGAGTCCCAACCTGGTGACTTGAAAATCATGCCAGGTATGTGTGCATGCCAAGGAACTGTGATGTGGCCATTCCCTCTGGGGGCTGACTTATCATTTTCCTCTCACTGTCTCTCTCTGGAGAGTGCAACTACTTTTAAAAAATGTGTTTTAAACCTACAACTTTTCTTTTTATCAATGTAATTTGAAAAGAAAAATAATATAACTGAAAGCTTTAATTTTACAGGAAGATTTCCTTGATGTCTGGTACAATTTAATTCTCTGGTTAAGAATAATGCTTTCTTATTTATTTAGGAAGATGTTTGGGACAAAGCTACTTTATGTCCAATAGATAAAACTTGGGTTGTGTGGCAGATTTTGATAACCTATTAATATCTACTTTTCATTTCTTCAGCATTTTCTTTCCCTTTGACACCCAGTGCATTTTCTATCCCTGCTGTTGGTACTTACATCTCTATTTGAAGAAGTACCCTCAAGCTCCTCTGAAACTCATTTTTCTTGCATGTCAGAAGAGCCAGAAGTCATTAGAAATTTGTATTTAACTGGGAGCAGCCATTTTCCAATGACTAAAAGGTGCAGGAAAGTAAATTCTTCATCTCCTCTACTTGATGATCGCACAAAATGCTGAGATGTGAATGAAGGTCTCTGGAACTTTTCTGGAGTTGTGAAACAAAGTTAAATTTTGTGAAACTTTGCTTGATTCCATACCATAGCTTTGTCTCCTCTTGGTTTCACTTCCCTAATTCTCTAGTATTTTTTTCTGGGAACAATTGCCAATAAATCATTTACATATAAATCTTGGTTTTCTGGTCTGTTTCCAACATAACAGAAAGAAAATTGTGTAATAGGATTAAAAAATAAAATGCTGGAAACAGTATGGGAGGTATTAGGGTAATATGAGTAGGAGGGAGAGAATCAGAGAAAAAAACAAACACATTTAATAGACACAAAAATGAAAGGTTATCTGCTAATAATGTATATGGTAATGTCTTTGACTTGAATAATACACACTGGATTCATGCTGGGTAAAACCATGTTATATACTATAAAGATATACAGTGATTAAATATAAAATTAAACATAAATAAATAAAAAAGAAAAAAATCTCATCCTGCTTAAAATTCTCCCAAAAAAGACTGAAAATAAATTCATGAAAATATTTATCAATTCCTTATATTATTGTTCTTTTATTTACCAAATTATTTAAGCATTCATTCATTCATTCTTTATTCAACATTCATTTACTGTTCATATATTTGAGCTTCTATGCTTTGTGCTAATAAGAAAATAATACCAAATATGATTCATTTACTCAAGGAGTTTATAAGTCAATGTGGCAGAAAAGAATACAAATATGGTTCATTTACTCAGGGAGTTTATAAGTCAATGTGGCAGATGTCAATAACTACTTTGAAAGTAAAGAATTAATAGTGAGAGACTTAATAAAAAGTAATATAATATGATGAATGCATATTTGTAGGCAACCTCATTGTTTCATAATCAGAGTTTTTTTTTTTTTTTTTTTTTTTTTTTTTAGGAGATGATGATGCGAGTTCTTAGTTATTTGAGGATTGGAGGAAGGAATAAACTATGTGACAACAATAAAGAAAGGCATTTAAGAAAAACAAAAGATCAAGTAAGGCCCTGAGGGGGAAACCAGTCAGGTGTTTACCAGTAATAAAAAAGAACTGGGATTCCTAGAATATAGTCAAGATCAAAGTCTGCAAAATGGAATTAGAATGTCTACAGAAGATGTAAGACCTTTAGGATCTGAATAGGGTGACTTTATTTCATTCAGGAATTACATGAAAGTTGCAAAGATCTATAAGTAAATAAATAATGTGGTCTCATTTAAATTCCGGGTTACTGAGTATGTTTCTTTCTATCTCATTGCATGTTTAGGCTATGCACTCTCCTCCCTCTTACAGCTTTAAGTGATTTCTTTAGAATTCAGAAGAAATGCATTTACCACATCACAGTTTACTTTCACATTGTGTTAATGCCATTTCATGTGTAGTATACATGTTAATAACAGCCTACTTCCATTTTCTCACTCCCACCCTTTGTGCTGTTATTGTCCATTATTTTACTGGTATTTTGCTATAAACCCTCCAACAACTTATTGCTCTTCTTTTCTTTAAACAGTCAACTGTCTTTTAAGATGAGTAAGACAGCAAAGTGCTTTTTTTTTTCCACATCCATTTGTTTAGATACCATTTCTGATGCTTCATTTAATAATGCCTTTAGTCTAGGTACGCTGGCAGTGAATTTTCTGTTTTTCTTTACCCAAAATGTCTTTATTTTTGCTTTGCTTTTATTTTCAAAGGTACTTTTGTGAGGTGCAGCATTTGTGGTCAATAGTTCAAGATTTCTTCGACACTTTCTGGCTCCCAGGGGCCCCTGGGCCAGTTCTTCTGGACATAAGTTGAAGTTCTCTTATTGTTTTTGTTCTGTGCATTATGGGGGAAGAGTTGAATCAATTATCAGTAGTTGAGCTGGATTTGGATTTTCTAGTTGCTATCATTATCTCAAGTTTCATGCATGTGGGACAATTTGGGATGAAGTAGCAACAGAAAAAAAAAAAGGATAAATACTCCCTTCATTCTCTTTGGACAATGGAATTTTCATTCCTGGTTCTTCTGGTCACAGAATTGAGTCTCTTCAAGGTCTTAGACATCTACCATCACTACTGTGGCAATACAGTTTAGTAATTGGGGTTAGCCTTGGTTAAGACCCAGAAAATATATAGAAAAAAAAAAACCTCAGTGGATTCCTTTCCCCTTTCAAAATTTTTACTAGTAGGGATCTATGTTCCCCAATGTCATCCCAATATCATGGCTAGAAATATGTACCTTTTGCAGGTTTTTTTTTTTTTTTTTTTTTTTGCTATCAGCCTCTGTTGTGTAATTTTTGGATTCATTCCATCTTTGGCTCAAAACAAGGACTTAAAGGTAGAATCCTCTTGCTCCTTGATGAAACTAGTTCCAATTTTTCTGCTGAAATTCACCATCATCTTATGAATATTGTCCACATGTCCACTATTATTTTTTAAGAAAGATATTTGCTATAGAACACATGTGCTTTCTGGAGAGACAGAGACATAAAATGAGAAATCACCTTTCAGGGTGGATGGCCATGCTATCATCCCTTCTCCTCCATTTTCCTCTCAGGATTTTGGACACACACACACAAATATACACACACACGCAAGCCTGGCATGAGTTTTAAGTCACCTGATCCGAAACTTGAAACTTGGTCAACTATGATGAACTCCAGCAATGTAACCATTACACCATCTACTGGTCTCCACATTTCCACTGCTTAAAAAAAAAGAATATTACTTATGGGTATTTTAAATCTCTTGTTTGCAGTTCTTGTACCTGAGTCATCATTAAACTTCCTTTTATTGATTGTCTTCTCTCATGACAATGCTTTTTCCTTCATTACCTGCGTGTGTGTGTCTTTCAAATTTTTAACTGAATATCTGATGGTGTGAAGGACAATAGCATTTGTGTCCAGGAATGGGTGCCTCTCCTCTGCTGTCAGGCTGCGTGATAGCCTGATACGGGTAAGAGTATGGGGGAAGAGTTGAATCAGTTATCAGTATATGAGCTGGATTTGGATTTTCTAGTTGCTATCATTACCTCAAGTGCGATGCAGGGCTCAGATTCCTTCTATGGGGAGCTGTTCTCACCGTGTGCTTAGTGTAGGTACCACGGTACTGTTTTTCAGTGCCCTTGCTCCAGTTTAAGCTTTTGGCATTGCCTTTTGCTTGCTCAAAGGAAGCAAGGGTTTTCTCTTGCTTCTCTGTTAGGTTGTAATTTTGTCTAGACTAATGGTGGAGACAAGGGAAAGATCTTGGTTCTCCCTGTCTAATTTTAGTTTTGAGAAGGGCTTTTTAATCTGAGCCTTGGGTTGGGAATGTCTCATTCTCTTATGTTCCTCTGTTGGTAGCCAAAACTCTGCCTTGTATCTGTACTAAGTCTCGAGTAGAACATTTCCTGCCTTTCTACTAATAGCTGTGGAATTGTGTGGGATCTCAAATATTTTCCTATCTTCTCAGAAACTTACGAGTTTTCACTGTAATGTTCTTCCAGAAGCAATGGATCTTTGCCTGGGCCTTGAGGGTGAGAGGATTTTCTGCCCTTACACCACAGGTGCATGAGTTTGCTTCTACAGCTTTTTCAGAAGCAGTGAAGCATTGCATGGGCCCTGGGAACAAGAGTGCTTTGCTGCTCCTTCCCTCAATGACATGAGACTTTCGCTTTCTATGAAAAAAAGTATCTAGGAAAAGGAAGGTACTTTATGTCTATTTTAGAACAGAATCCATTCATCATGTGCATGTCTGTGCCACCTGAGGACACTGTTTTTGCACCTCGATTTGAATAGCTAAGTTACCAATGGAAAAAAAAAAAAAAACAAAAAACTTGATTGAAGGTGAACTCCATTTATGTCTGTGGCTTCCAGTTTTTTGAAACTGGTTAACTGGCTCACATTCAGCTTTTAATATACCATTGAAAATTAATCTGGTTTCTTACTACCCACTTTTATGAAATTTATTTCTTCCTTCTGTGATTTTCTTTTTCTTCCTTTCTTTCCTTCTTCTTTATTTTTCTTTCTTCTTTCTTTCTTTCTTTCGTTTGTTCGTTCTTTTTTTCTTTCTTTCTTTTTTCTTCCTTTCTTTCTTCCTTTCTCTTTCTTTCTTTCTTTTTTAATTGCCAGAGGGTACTATGCTCACCAAAGAGGGACAGAGAGGCAGAGAGGAGGCAAAGGAGAAAAAAACTCCCTAATGGGGCATGGCCATACTGCAGTCCATTCTCTTCCATTTCTACTCATGGAGGATTTGTGGTATGCACACACATGTGCCTAGCATGTTTCCCAAGCCTTCAGGTCTGGGATTTAAGCTATGTGGTTGGCCATGTAGGGTCCTTAAGTGATTGGCTAGGGAGTCAGCCCATCCTTCTGTACTCTTTCAAAGGAGAAATACTTTTGGTGTTTCATTTTTTTTTTTCTCTTGGAGGCTTGTTACTCTGCAATTCAGTTTGCTTAGTTTTTTGCACCCTCAGTCCTCTAATCTCTCTAAAAGCAGTTATGGTCTTATATAGTGTATGGCTTTTTCTCATTGTTAGTGAGTAGCTTTTTATTTTATCTTATTTTCCTGACTGCCAACATTCAAAGTAGTCCAATTCCACTTAATTTTCATTTAAAAACATTCTATTTAGCTGGAGTGTGGAGAATGGATTTTAATGAGGCAACAGTAGATCAGAAAGACTAATTTGGAGGAATATGGGTGCTAAGTGCATTTCTGTTTTGTTGTTGTTGCTATTGTTGTTGTTTTTGTCATAGGCACATAAACTTTCTGGAGAGACACAGAGGGTGACAAAGAGGGGGAAAGTGAGAAATCACTCCTGAGGGAGGATAGTCACACTGTAATTCCTTCTCCTCCATTCTCCTCTTGGGATTTTTGGGCACATACACTCACATGCCTGGTGTGATTTTTTTTCAGACCACCAGGTCCAGGACTCAAACTGGTATATCATGTGGGAATCTAGTGCTTTAACCACCACACCACCTGCTGGTTTATATTTATATTTATAGAACTAAATATCATAAGAGAATGTATAAGGTAGAAATTTACTGTAAACATTTTAGCTAAAATATTATTTCCCAGTGCTAAAGAGCAATGGTACTGAGGAAATAGACTCTATCTATTCAATACATCACCATAAGCCTTTGATTCTACCTACTGGTTTGAGATGCCTGTTATAGCTCTCAGTTTAATACTGTAGCCAAGAAATTCAGAAGTGGAGAAGATCAAGGGCAGTGTAGTTATCTTTCCTTGAAAGGCCTGACTCCAATGTTATATATACATACATATATAAATATATTCATATATATATATATATGTATGTATGTAATGTGTATATATATATGTATATATATGTATGCATATGTATATAATTTCTTCTCGCATCCTCTTGGATGGATTTGAGTCGTGTGATCATACTAGCTACAAAGGATAGAGAGATTTTCAGTTTCTAATTGGGAATCCAGGCATACTAGATCATGCAGAATGTAAAAGAGATCATTGAAAATCTTTATTATCTGTCTCTTTTCTAACCAAATACCCATACACACTATTTTTCTTTCACATACAGAAACTATTCATAAATTACTAAAGAATCAAATATCAATGTTCCACATAATAATTACATTTAAGCTCAAGTCTGATACATCTTCTTATGATAGGATAACCACGACCTAAAGAAAATGATATGCAGTCATGAGTAGCTGAATGTATAGCAATAGAGTAATAAAAGTGACAACTGTATTTTATAAATTCTTTTTCAAGAAGAAAAGAAAAAATACTGTACTTGCCATGCTATTCATCAATGTTAGAAACCTACAATGGAGAAACTGTGAAACATTCTGCCCTGAGAGTACAGCAAGTTTCTTAGGTTGATTAAAAAAAAAAAAAGGAAAGAAAAGAAAAAGAAAAAGAAAAAGAAACTTCCTTTCCTACTAGGTTTCACAGGCTCCATTTTTTTCCAGAGAGAAACATCCTTGTGCATTATCCTCTGTGACCATTTGCGGTGGTATCCTTTGCTAGGTATGCTCTTGGTGTCTATCCAACTTTGATGACTCTCCCTCTGCTCATATAAGTTTGGAGAACCACAGGTGGTTTTAAAAGTGAAATAGACATGGGCTTTGATGCGTCAGACTTAGGATTTATTTGGAATAGAATTAAAAATAATCTTATTACACTTCGACTTTATGTGCGTCCACTCCTTTTCCTGTAGTAGTAACCACATCAAAAAGGTTCATCTTCATGTAGCTCTTAACTCTGGGTTTTGGATTTTTAATTCACTGGTCTTTGTGCATGGTGTATACACCACTACCTCAGGGTAATGATGCTTATCTTATGAGTGTTATAAACAGCATATTTGTGGGAAGTTGATGTCTGTGAACTGAGAATGAATATTGGGATTGGTCGAATCTGAAAGTTAATGTCATAGATACTTTTGCAGTCGCTAAAGTGAGAAAAGATGTGGTTCAGAAAAGTTGATAGCTGAAAACATTTGATATATATTTTGGAAAATAGATAAAAGAGACTACCAGATTACATATTGAATACCAGAAAAAAAAAAGAAAAAACTTAAGAAAGATATCTAGAGTTTTGGCCAGAACTATCGGTTGGATTATGATATAATATACAGAAAGTACAATATTTAATTTGAATAAGTATAATATGACAAACAACGTTATTTTAAAAATGTTGTATTGGGTTCTACTATTGTAGTTTTCTTTTGTTTGTTTGTTTTTAAGGTTTTTGCCATAAGGTGCAGGTACTCTCTGGAGAGAGACAATGAGAGAAAAAGTGACAAATCACCCACAGGGAGGTTAGCCACACTGCAATCCCTGCTCTTCCATGCTCCTGGGATCTTGGGCATGCACGCTCACTTTCCCAGTGTGATTTTCAACCTGCCAGGTCCAGGACTTGGACATGTGGGAGTCAAGCACTTAAACCACTGTGCCATCTGCTGGCCCTAATTTTTGTAGTTTTAGTAAATTTGTTTAACAATACTTTAATTCCCTCTTCTTCTATTGCTAAAAGTATAATTAACTTTAACATGCTATGCTATATTTTGTACTTTTTTGTTCTGCGTAGTCAGGTTTGATGTGCTTTTATTAGTTTTTCAAGTTTGAAGCTGAGTCCATTTTTAAATTTTCTGTTCTCACATGTCAACACTCACACTATGCCTGTGTTGTCATATGAGATTTTGAAAGTTCCCACCTTCTGCTACAATTAGCCATCTTAAAAAAATCATTTATTTGAACAGAAAAATATGATATTTTAGCTCCCAAGAATGTGTACATGATGGTGGCACTGAGAAAAGTCATCATTAGATATGTACAAAATATACTTAATATTTTCAGCAGAAATAAGTTACAACTTATCTTTTGGGGACACTCCATAAGCATCCTTCATGGCAGAGTCACTAAAACTTTACTTGAATTGAGACAAAAATGAAGTCTGACTTCATTTCTTGGGAGGTGATCATCTGATTTTTTTGTTTGTTTTTAGTTCTCTTTCCTTCTGGAAGAACATAGAAAACCTTTTAGAATCTTTCATAAATGTACAGGGTAAATTAATCATAGAATCATGACCTAGCAGGTGAAAATACTCTTTATAAATGATTGTCAAAAAAGTTTTGCACTATTACCTCAGGATTCTTACAGCATGTAACAATTAGAAAAAAATATATTTATAACACTCAAGCTATGCACAAAATATACTGGAGTGTATAAGAAACTGTTTATAATCCTATGTTTTATATCCTTTGTCTTCAAATGAGTTCAAATAGCACTAAAACTATTTTAGAAATGATTATTACTTCTCTTTAAAACAGTAAAATAAATGGAATATAAGAAAGAAAAATAAATAAAGAAAAGATACAAAATAAAGGAAGAGATAACTGTGTATACATATGACTGTTACAGAAGAATTAGTTTTCCCCAGAATAATAGCTGTGGTGTTTATCCTTTCTCTAAACTAATTCTAAGAGTAATTATTAGGTTTGTATAAAGCATTTTGCATTATTTCTTGTTTTATCTTAGGAGTCATTCTTAATATCAATATAGATTGATTTTACTTATTTTAAAAGTTTCTTGAAAAAGATAAAAAAAAAATCCATCTACTAATGAAAGCTATAAAGGTATGCCTTATCCACAAATATAAGATTTTTCCTAGTGATAATTTTTATATTAAAACAGAAAACACTGGGCCAGCAGGTATTGGTTCAAGCTGGGTTGATTCTACATGGTCAGCTATCCAATTTGAGCCCCAGACCCAGCAGCTTGACCAACAGTCCAGTTGTACATATGTGCCCAAAATCCCAAGAGGGGAATGAACAGGTGGTGTGGTTGTTAAGGGCGCTGGGCTCCCACCTTGCCGCAAGTGTGAGTCCTGGACACACACACACACACACACACACACACACACACACACACACTGTCCCTCTCTGATCAAATTAAAATAAATAAATAAATTTCTGAAAAAAAAAAAAAGGTCTACTGAGGAAGAAGAAAAAAGTAGAGCTTTAATTTGTACTAATTTTATCATCTAAAAGTAAGAGATGTGGCACAGGCTGTGGGGTACTGAGCTGTGCCTCTCTCTCTATCTCTCTTATGAAAGAAAAAAATACATTTTTAAACATAAAAATAAGAATTAACCTGTACTAAGCGTTAAGGTTTACACTGATACCATAAGTGTTACTAGCGACTGCTCAGTTTTGTTACTCAAGTGGGTATTAACAGATGCTTTCTTGCTTTTTCCGGTGCTGGCAGATTAATTCTGCCAACATGGTAGAATTACTAGGGCATGAAGACACAAAATAAGATGTCATCAAATTAGAAGTCAGTTTTGTATTTTAAATAAGAGTATTATATTAAGTATGAGATCATGATGACTGAACATAGTTCCCAACAAGAAGTCATTTTTATCCTAACGTCCCACATTTTAAAAAATTATTCTGGATATATATATATATATATATATATATACCCTAAAGTGTGCTGAATATATATATATTTATTTATAGTATCTTTCAAAAAATAGTGATAAATGCTGTTAAAAACCATATTCAAATGTTTCCAATTTCCAAATAATTTTTGGGGGGAGAGAGGTTTTTGCTATATTGCGCGTGTGTTTGCCAGAAAGACAGAGGGACAGAAGGCAAGAAATCACCTCCCAGAGGGGATGGCCACGCTACAACCCCTTCTCCGTTCTCCTCTCTGAGTCCTGGACACACACACACACACACACACACACACACACACACACACACTGTCCCTCTCTGATCAAATTAAAATAAATAAATAAATTTCTGAAAAAAAAAAAAAGGTCTACTGAGGAAGAAGAAAAAAGTAGAGCTTTAATTTGTACTAATTTTATCATCTAAAAGTAAGAGATGTGGCACAGGCTGTGGGGTACTGAGCTGTGCCTCTCTCTCTATCTCTCTTATGAAAGAAAAAAATACATTTTTAAACATAAAAATAAGAATTAACCTGTACTAAGCGTTAAGGTTTACACTGATACCATAAGTGTTACTAGCGACTGCTCAGTTTTGTTACTCAAGTGGGTATTAACAGATGCTTTCTTGCTTTTTCCGGTGCTGGCAGATTAATTCTGCCAACATGGTAGAATTACTAGGGCATGAAGACACAAAATAAGATGTCATCAAATTAGAAGTCAGTTTTGTATTTTAAATAAGAGTATTATATTAAGTATGAGATCATGATGACTGAACATAGTTCCCAACAAGAAGTCATTTTTATCCTAACGTCCCACATTTTAAAAAATTATTCTGGATATATATATATATATATATATATATATAACCCCTAAAGTGTTGAAGCTAAATCTATGCTTGCATTTAAAAGCAAGTAATATGTAAGCTCTTATCATACAACCAACATTTTTGGTAAGCAATTTTTTTAAATATAGAAAACATTTACCTATAAATTTATCCCTATAATAAATCATACTTTGTTTTATGTGTTCCTCTTGACTCATTCAATAAGCCTATGTGCTTTTCTATACTTTATGCATCTTTTTATCCTACACTTTTTTTTAAGAATCAATTTTGCATCATAACATTGTTTGGAAAGGATGAAAGAATAGGAATGAAAACTTCCTTCATTTCTTTCAGAGATACAGAAATTCTTGCTGTAGTCTAAATCTTAGGAGTCAATTGTATTCCATGTTACTTGTTTTTCACTCAGAGGTTGTTTGTTCTACAATCTATTGTCTTGCAATAGTTGAAGAACAGATTAAGGTTATATCACTAAAATAAAGATATTTATAAATTTGAATGTAATGTTATTCACTTTTACAAAGGTTTTTGCAGTGTACATCGGTTAAGGCATGGGAGACTTTGCAAGAATTTTGCTATGAAGAAATGATTGGAAGGCAGGACGAGTTCACAAAAATCCATGTTGGAAGAATTTTTGAAATGATTTAATAGTTCATAGAAGTTCAGCACTCCAGGGACCTTAGAGGTCATAGTATTCTTGAAAGAAATCTGAGAAGTGGCAAATATAAGCAGCTGAGTAGAGAGCCTCTGCCTTACAAAAGATTAGATTTATAGCACTTGAAAGAGACTCAGAACTATAAGATTTTGGGGAGAGAAACCTGGAAGAAATGAAGTTTCATATGAAAGATAAGGCAATTGAGCAAAGACTTTCTTTGCCCAAGTTTTTAAAGCACTGGAAACAGTTCAGCAGTAGTCGAGTCCATGCCAATTTCCTCCCTGATAAGACAAAGACCATCTAACATTGACTCCATCCATAACCTTTCTATCACAAAAGCTGTCTATGGCATCTTATTTTGTTTTAATTTGTATAAAAAAATTCCTATTCTAATCCCTCTCCACTGTGCTTTTGGAGTTCCCCTCCCTAACTTTGAAAAGATGGTGATTTCAAAGTCTTCTTATTTTTCTCCCAAGATCTGATCTACTTTTTGACATTCTTCAACATCATCTTAATGTTTCTGCAATAACCCAAACCGGAACCTTTCAGACAAAACTCATTATATTTCTCACAATCTCAAAACATTTTTCACTAGATGTTTCTCTTTCTAAGAAAGACTATACTTGAATGTTCATTTCTCCAAAGAGGAAATTCAAATAACTAATAATCAAATAAATAGCATTTAGCCATGTTATTAATAATCATTGACATACATATCAAATCACTATGCCATTTTAGTATTCACAGGTCAAAATGGCTTCAATTAAGCAATATGACAGAACTAAATATGAAAAGGTATGACTGAACAAGCATTAATCAGTGTTAGTATTCTCAGGAGCTGGAGTACAAATTTATACAGATTTGGAAAATAGTTTAGTATTATAAGGGAAAGTTATACTTCACACTATGTGCAACTTTTAATACAGGAATTACTCTCATATTTATGCACAACAGAAACTCATACAGATATGTAACAAAATGTATTACAAGAATAATATTGTAGTAGTAATCATAACTCCAACAGACCAGTAACGGTAGAATGGCTCAGCCACTGTGGTGCAGGCAGTGACTCCATTGTCTTCAAAGCTGCAAGCTGTATAACAAACTACGGGTTTGGATCCCTGCAGTGGCTTCAAGGCATGCAAGGTGTGTGCATAAACACCCAGAATTCTGATGAACTAGAGGGCTTGGGATTGCCACCTGTGGAAATACAGTCAAGGTTTCTCTCTCTCTCTCTCTCTCTCTCCCTTCCTTCACTCCTCACCCTGTCTTCTCCATACCTGCATTATCACACATGTCTTCTCCACACATGCATTGTGATATACCCATACAAAATACATGTGCTCTCTATTGTTTAAAAGATGTGGTAGAAAGAGTAAATACTTTGTAGTATACTCATACAAAAGAATACCTCCCGGTAGCAAAAACAAATAAACTGCAGCCATACATCTGTGAGTCTCACAACAAAACGACGGAAAGAAAGCCAGACACAAAGCACTATGTATTGCATGTTTCTGTTTATATATGAAGTTGTAAGTATTGAAAATCTAAAAGTTAATAGGAATTTAATGAATGCTAAACATGTGGTGGAATGAACGAATGCTTTCCTCTCAGCCTGTAATAGTCTCTTTTTCTGCTTTGTCTAGTTTTCTTACTCATTCTTCAAGTCCCAATTCAAAACTTAAAGACAAAATATTTTTTCACTCTAGGCTTTATAACGTCTTATATCATAGAATTTATCGTCATGCTCTAATTGTGTTTTTTTTGGCATGTTCAGTTTTAAAATTTATCTTTGTATTTCTTATCTGACCCTCTCTTCCTCCTCCCTCCCAGTTTTCTAGCAAATAGCCCATGACATGGGACTAAATAATAGTGTAAATAATGTTTTAAAGAATAAATAAGTTATTTACTTTGAGGATTTAAAGTCTACTATAAATCGTCCATCTTCTAAATGCTATTTTTATATTATTTTGCTTTCAACTAAAATACTCCATTATATCTGAAAAGTAGAACAATTTGTTTCTATTTAATTTTAATTATTTATTTTTACAACTTCTGTTATCTTCTTCATCTAGAATTGAAGCACCTTAGACTCCTATCTAAAGTGCAACTCAAATCTGATTCAAAGCAAGTGTGTTTATCCATAGTTTTAGAAAGACTGATGTGGAACTAACTTTATTTTCTAGTAATAGTCTTCATTGATTCTTTTTCCCATGCTCTTTTCTCTACATTTTCCTCCATGAATGCTTGTCTCAGATAAGATTTTTCCTTCTGATCTCTTAAATAAAATGAGTTTTTCCTGTGTGGTAAATGCTTATTATGCATTCTATTTGTATTTAAATAAGAATAATTTATATATGTATTTATTTTGCAAATATACACATATTAGATTCTACACTACTTAAAACCTGGGATGATTTATTAATGATTCCTTTACTCCTTTGTTGCCTTACTCAGCATGTTTCACCTGGTAGGAATTTAGTTGAAATAAACTGAATCCCAGTGAAGTGAGTTCACCAAGTATAAGCTGTACTGAAATATTGTTGCCTACCAAAAAATAAAAATGTAATATAAGGAGCCAGCAAGTGATGTAGTGGTTAAGGCGCTGGACTCCCATGTGGCTCACCACAGTTTGAGTTCCAGATCCAGTGACTTGAACTCACCCCAGGCATGTGTGCAGCCATACCCAAGATCCTGAGAGGAGAATAAAGGAGAAGGGATTGTGGCGAGGCCATCCACCCTGGGGATGGATTTCTTGCTTTCTGTCTCTCTGTCTCTGTCTGTCTTTCTGGTGAGTGCATGTGCCGTATAGAAAAAATCTCCCTCCCCCCACAAAAAAAAAGTAACATGAAGAGGTTTTAAGAGTTTAGAAGTAATACCAAGAACAAGATCTGGTGACTTGAATTTTTAAAAACATCATATTAATATGTACTAATTGCTAATTAACTGAATGATATGTTTCTAAGTGTTGAAAAATACTGCAAAAAATAATCTATGGCACAAGACTAGGATTTTTAATTTTCATTTTATTGTAGAGAAATAATCTTTCACATTTAATAAAAAATTGATCCTTAGGAAAATGAAATTAAAAAACCAAATCATATGGAATGCAAGTCTAACTTTTATTGCTAAATACAAAATTCTATTTTAATAACTATAATGAAACATATTTCATAGGCAAATACTAGAGAATTTTAAAACTGCACTTACTATGTGCTGACAAACTGTGTATAGGTAATTAGCATAGTTAATATTACATTATAATTTTTGTTTTTCTATAAGTATAACTAAGTAAAATATGAGTGAGAGAAATTGCTCATATTAAATGCTATGAAAGATAATTTGAATAAATTCTGCTTATATCAATATTCAAAGTTTCTCATGTATCAAATGAAATTTTTGTTATTAATTTATCTAGTATATATTAGAGTGATGACATTCTATTCTTGTACTACAAGAATACATAAATACACAAATAGGTCTTCATATTTTATTTCAATGAATGAGTTTAGAAATCAATCTTATAGAAGTACATGTATTATATGGACTATATGAAATGATTTTAAAGCAATTTTGTCAAACTCAGAATATTTGGTTTCATTTTTCTCCAAAATGAAGCAAGAGATATGATTTCAAAATTCACCTTCAATCCTTCATTAGTAGTCAGTTCAATAATTTAATTTTAATATGACAGTTTACATTTAAATCAACTTTTGGTGAAAGAGATTGATTCTGTATTCATGAACCTTCTATTTGTGAAATTTTTTTCCTTTTTTGTAAAGATCTTATTAAAAAATGAAAACATAGAACACCAAATTAAACAAATGCATATCTTAAGTTTTGTTATAAGATAAATAATCATCAGTTTACAAAAAACAAAAACACGTTGTCAACTATTCCATACTGAACCCCTGTTCTTTCCCAAAATGACTATTATCTTTTTTAATCATAGGGCTTGTGTGCTCCCCAGACAGAGAGAGAGGGGGGGTGGGGGAGAGAGGAAAAGTGAGAAAGTATCCCTCAGGAAGGATGATCATGCCGTGATCCCTTCTCCATTCTCTCTTGGGATTTCGGGCACACAAGCACATGCACCCAACATGATTTTTAAACCTCCATTTCAGACTCTAACCATGGTAGACCAAATAGGAATACAGTACCATTACCACCATGCCATCTCCTGACCTTACAACTATTACCTTTAAAAAAAAAAAATCTCCCATTTTAAAAATGTTTTAGGGCCAGCAGATAAAGTAGTGGTTACATCACTAGACCCCAATGTAGTTGATTGTAGTTCAAGACCTGGACTCAGAGGCTTAAAACTCATGCCAGGCATGTGTGTGTACATTCCTAAAATCCCAAGAAAAGAATGGAGAAGAAGAGATTGTGGCATAGCCAACCCCTTGGGCTGGTGATGTTTTTTCACTTTCTGTCTCTCGGGAGTGTGCACATGTCCTATAGTGAAAAAATATATGAAAAAACTCTTGAAGAAAAGTTTTATTGTACAACTGTACATACCTCAACAATATAGACAATACAGTTTAAGCATGTCCATTTAAAAACCTGATGCTTTCTTAAAGTCTTATTCAGTATATCCCTTACCTAGTTTTCTGTGTCTTATCATTTTTCTCTTGAAGAACTATGATATAACATAGAGAGTTGTTCACAGAATGGATTTTGCTGATTACACACTCACAGAGTATTTCAACAATTCTGTATTTTATATTTTTTTAAAAATTGGGACCAGCAATTAGCATAATGGCTATGTCACTGGACTCCCATGTAGTTGACTGTGGTTCGCATCCCGGACCCGGTGGCTTAAAACTCATGCCAGGCACATATGCATGCATTCCCAAGATCCTGAGAGGAGAACGGAGGAGAAGGGATTGCGGCGTGGCCATCCCCCCTGGGGGGTGATTTCTCGCTTTCTGTCTCTCTGTCTTTCTCTGTCTGTCTTGCTCGCTCACGTGCGCTATAGCAAAAACCTCTCAAAAAAAAAAATAGCAACTGAATTCAGAGGTTTAATCAGAGTCAGTTTCTGTTCTTTTTGTCAAGACTAAAGGTCACTTTGGACAAGACAATTGGAGTCATAAAATGCTTGGCCACCTCTCTATTTGTAAGGTTAGCATTAAAAACATTTGTAATGTTGAGGCTTAATATCCAGATTCATTAATTCATTATGAAAGAAGTTATAGAATGGTAATATCATAATTCTACCATATGTTTTCCAATTACTAGAAGGTTTTTGTTTTGTTTTGTTTTTTGAGAAATTTTGCTATAGGGCACATGCGCTCACCAGAAAGACAGAGAGAGACAGAGAAACAGAAAGCAAGAAATCACCTCCCATGGGAGATGGCCATGCCCTAATCCCTTCTCCTCCATTCTCCTCTTGGTATCTTGGGCACACACTCACATGCTCCCAGCATAAGTTTAAGCCACCGGGTCCAGGACTGAACTGTGGTTGACTACAACATAGCCATTATGCCAACTGCTGTTCCCTCGATTATTATAAGCTTTTAGAAAAAACACTTTTATTTAATAACCTATTGATATAATTCACAAAGAAAATGAATGTTAAATACTTCATTTCCCCCCATGATTCCTCAGTGTACAAGGTAATGAATAAATTCCTTATTATCTTCTGAAGCTACTCATTTCTTTTTTTTTTTTTTTTAATAAAAAGTACTATGTGCTCACAGCTTCAAACATATTTAAGGGGTAACAACTCATGTATTTATCATTGTTGAAGTTCAAGTTATATCATTGTTGAAGCTTCTCTAATTTAGCTTCTAATGTTATTTGGAATGAAACTAGTATTTTATTTTATTTATTTATTTTTATTTTTGTAGAGGTTTTTGCCTTAGAACACATGCACTCATCAGAGAGAGAGACAGATAGACAGAGACAGAAACATGAGAAGGAAAGTGGGAAATCACCCTACCACAAGGGGATGGCCATATTGCAATCCCTTCTTCTTTCTCCTCCCGGGATCTTAGGCATGCATGCGCACATGACTGGCATGATTTTTAAGCTTCCAGGTCTGAGACACGAACCATGGTTAGCCAGGTGGAAGTCTAGCAACATAGCCACTATACCACCTGCTGGCCTCAGAGGCTAGAATTTTAGATAGCTGATAATCTCTTCATGATTTGGCATGACAAAATATTATTAGATCTTTTAAATTTCCTATTTCGGAAACAAAGTAGCCATTTTCTAAGAGCACTGTACATTAAGTGAGAAATGTTATTTTAAGATCTCTACACAGTAGCCTTTACTAATGGACTATTCTCTGTAACCAGGCCTTTTAAGATGACAGAGATTTTAAAAAGTTATTTATCTAGCTACTTACGTGTCAAACAACAACGGTATATTGCTGTTTTACCTTGTCATTTGTTAATGGACTCACACAGTTTTTTTCCCCCTTGTCTACCTTGTTTCATTCAGCATACTCATTTTAAGCACTTTCTATGCTCTTGGATATATACTTATTCTTTTTTATTGAAGATTAGGATGTAATTTTATAGTTAACTACAATTTGTCATTTTTCAACTCATACAATGAGATCATTTGAGTTGTTTCTGATTATTAGAATGAAACTGATATTGAATATGTATATGTAAGTCTTTGTGTGAATTTACAGTTTCAAATCCCTAGAAGTTGAATAGCTATGTTACACCATAGATGCATGTTTTACTTTTAAAGAAACTGCCAAAATGTTTTCTAAAATGTTGCAATATTTTATATTCACAAGAGCAATGTTTTTTTGTTTGTTTGTTTGTTCGTTTGTTTTTGGAGAGGTTTTCGCTATAGGGCACATGTGCTCGCCGGACAGACAGAGAGAGACATAGAGACAGAAAGCAAGAAATCACCTCCCATGGGGGATGGTCTCATCGCAATCCTTTCTCCTCCATTCTCCTCTTGGGATCTTGGGCACTCATGCACACACGCCCGGCATGAGTTTTAAGCCACCAGGTCCAGGACGCGAACCGCGGTCGACTACGTGGGAGTCCAGCAACATAGCCATTACACTAACTGCTGGTTCCCTCAAGAGCAATGTTTAAGTATCTGAGTAATTCCACATCTTCATTCAAAACTTGCCTTTGTCCTTTTAATTTTCATTTTTAAAGTGTTTATTTCCCGCAAGAAAGAGAAAGGAAGAGAAAGAGAGAGACCCCACTCTGACAGGGTCCTGACACCACAACCCACCTTCAGCCAGTCTGGATGGTGGGTAGATGTGTGCCCGGTGTACTCAGGGAAGTACATACCCATGTGGGATTGACTCGGAATGTGTGTTTTACTGCTGAGCCACTGTCTAGATGCAATTTTATTCTTTTAACTGACTGATTTTCACTAATGCCTCAGCAGTTGTATATATTATCTTAAGCTTTAAAAATCAAAATGCTGCAACATAAGAAGCCTTTAGTAATGATAAATTTTGGAAATGGTGGATATATTTATTTCCTTAATTTGATTATACACATTGTATACATGCCTTGAAAAAACACATGTCCCCAAAAGATGTACAAATATTTTATGTAAATTGAAATTACAACAAAATTTTTTTTAAATTTAAGTATAATTTCAAAACAAGCTTCAAGACTCCCAAAATATTCAAATAAGAAGCCATTTCAAAGCTGAGGTGTGTCCTGGAGTGTTCAAGGAAGCCATGCTCTAAAACCACCTCTTAGACTCCCAAAATACTCAGACTAACACTGTGGAGGAGAGATTTTGTCACAGAATGACCAGAAACAACCGCAGAGGCACAAGAAACATGAGAAACCAAGAAAATGTCTCTCCCATAAGGGGAAAGAATAATACCTCATCATCTACAAACAGTACAGTAGAATTCTTGGAAATGTCTGATAAAGACTTCAGAATATTCATATTGACAAAACAAAATGAGATGCAAGAGATAATGAACTCCAGAAGATACAGGAGAAAAGAGACAATGAGTTCCAGGAGGTGTTGAAGTTCTTTCATGATCTGAAAGAGGAAATACACACCATGAAAAAGAATCAAATGGAGCTATTAGAGATGAAGGCTGCCCTTCAGGAAATCAAAACCTCCCTGGAAAATATTAAAAACAGATTGGTCCATGCAGAAAATCGAATCTCATAGGTTGAAGATAAAACCTCTTATCTAGAAAAAACAACCAAAAAACTGAGAAAATAACCCCCCAAAATGAGAATATTATACGAGAAATACTAGACAGCATTAAGCGCCCAAACGTTCGGATAATTGGTATCCCAGAAGGTGAGGAAACTAATAAAAGCATTGGTAATCTATTCCATGAAATCTTGGAAGAAAACTTCCCCAATCTAAAGAGGCATTCAAGGGACCAGCAGTTTGTCTAATGGCTATGTCACTAAACTCCCATGTAGTCGACCATGGTTTGAGTCTCGGACCTGGTGACTTAAACTCACGCCTGGTGCATGTGTGTGCGTGCCCAAAATCCTGAGAGGAGAATGGAGGAGAAGGAATTGTGGCATGGCCATCCCCCTGGGGTGGAGATTTCTTGCTTTCTATCTCTGTGTCTCTCTCTTTCTGGTGAGCACAGATGCCCTATTGTAAAAACCTCTCAAAAAAAAAAAAAAAGGCAATCCAAGATATACAAAGGACCCCTAATAGAATCAACCCAGGAATATCTTCTCCATGGTATATCATAGACAGACTGGTCAAATCTACAAAAACAAGATACTAAAATTGGCAAGAGAGAAATGTCAGGTTACTTATAAAGGTTATCCAATAAGGCTAACCTCAGATCTCTCATCAGAAACAATGTGAGCAAGGAAAGAATGGGAAAATATATTCGAAGTGTTAAGTGAAACAGTTTCAACCAATAATACTATACCCAGCAAGATTATCTTTCATATGGAAAAAAAGAATAAAAACATTTTCAGATGAACAAGACTTGAAAGAATTTGCCAGTAGCATACCCACTCTCAAGAAATTCTGAAAGGAGTGCTTGACAAGTGAAACTAAAGATACATACGGAAATAAGAGAACAAAAGGCAACCAAGAAAATGACCAATTTAATGTTAGGAACAAGAAATATCAAGAACAATGTAGAATGTTAAGTCCCAGGATTTAAATGGGAAGATTGGACCACAACACCACTGCATATTCAAAAGAGAGTTTGAACATAAGGCTGAACTGGTGAAATAGAATTTTATGACTTTATTTATTTTTTTGCTATAGGGCACATGTGCTCGCCAGACAGACAGAGACAGAGAGACATAGCCATTACGCTAACTGCTGGTTCCCAGAATTTTATGACTTTTGATCAAAACATTACAGATTTATTTTACTATGCTTTGTTTTCCCAATTTAAACAGTTTACATTCTTTTCAGTGGTTGACAGGTTTAGCAATATGTTAAAATATTTTTCTTGATTGTTTCTTTAAATGGAAACATAAACTTTTCTTCCTTCCTGATCCCTCTGAAATTGGAAAGTATTTGGGAATATTCTTATTTTGTGGGAGGAGGGTTACTTACATAAGTTCAACAATGGTGTTGCATTGATTCAGAAATTGGAAATTATTGGACATTATTGGACAGGGCTTTGACTTGAATGTCGTATCTGAAGATTAATTAGAAAACTATGAAACTAAAGTGGATCTCAATTAAGGTAACAGAAGCTCTTAGAAAGATGGCCTGGTACCATAAATAGTTCTGCCTGGCAGAGAGGATTAGAGAAGATACATGAAAGAATTTATAACATAAAATAAGCTGAACTTTTCCTGCCCAGCATTGGAATCAGTAGAGATTGCAAAAGATCAACCACACCAGAGGATTATCTTGAGAAAGACTTTGAAGGAAGAAAAAGAGACTGATCTTTGCTAGCAGATGGTATATCACAGAATACTTGGGCAGGGCTGAATTTAGAAGGTTTATGTGTGACTAGTGTGCTGGGCATTTGCTTTTCAACAATTTGAGTAGTTGACATGTAAATATTTTCTCAAAAATATTTAAAACCATACTGTTTCTGTTGTTATAGTGTCACAAACAAAATTATAAGAAACATTTGAAATTTTAAAAGTTGTTTATTAACTTTCAAGAGCTATGGAGTATGAGTTAAATTTTTTTGATATGTAAAGTAAATGTTTGTGGAAAAATGTAAAAATAAAATAAAAAACTGTAAAAAAAGCCAAGCCTCTAACCACTATTGTTTCTTTCACAATAAAGTATTTTTATTTTATTTATTTATTCTTTATATATGCATCTAACTTAAATTATAATGGTTTCATTATTCCACTAAACAGCCTATTATTATAAATAATACACTGTTATTTATCACCTTATCATAAAATATGGTTATAAAAGTTAACTCAATATATGAAGATTCATCCTTTGGAGTAAAATAGTTGTGAGCATTTCATTTTTTAATGGTCTTTGAATCTTATGATTCACTTCCATGCTTATCATTTAGCATACCAGTATTACCATTGTTGATTTCAATAAAACTTGTCTTTTCTTAACTAACAAAAGTTTATTTATGCTTCTTTCACAATGTGTAAATTACAAGTGAGCACAAATAATACAAAATTAACTTTTTTAATTCAGATACTAAATGTTAAGCTAAAAATTTAAAAATAGGCTTGAAATAATGAAAATGATAATTAAAATAATATGTAATGAAAACAAATAAATGTTCACTTATGTTTAGTTTGTTTTTCTTTTCATTTTTGGGTTACGAATGCAAAAATCATCTTAAGCTCTAACATTGCTTTCCTGTGCATCAGTTATCACACAAGCAAAGCAAACAAGTTGGTCTATATCCTGTTCAAACAGACAAGTCTACTAAAATGCTTGGCTAGCTAAGCAATGCCAAATGGGTAGAGAAGTTTTAAAAGCTTACATTCGGGACCAGCAGTTAGCATAATGGCTAGGTCACTGGACTCCCATGTAGTTGACCGCAGTTCACATCCTGGACCTCGTGGCTTAAAACTCACGCCGGGCGCGTGTGCGTGCATGCCCAAGATCCCGAGAGGAGAATGGAGGAGAAGGGACTGCGGCGTGGCCATCCCCCCAGGGGGTGATTTCTCGCTTTCTATCTCTCTGTCTCTGTCTGTCTGTCTGGCGAGCGCACACGCCCTATAGCGAAAACCACTCAAAACAAACAAACAAACAAAAAACTTACATTGAATTCTATACTTACTTCACATGGAATGGGAATAACCCTTCACAAACCAGTATCAAATTGTGCAACACATTTTATACTTCAAGTAGCACAACATGTAACAGCTAAGGGGCACAGATATACCATATTTTATAACACAAAGCAAGGTTCAAATCTGAAAGAAAGCAATTTATGCCTTCTTTATTGATTGATTTATGTTAATGCATGAGGTCTTCATCATCCAGGCGGCACTTCATCTGAGAGCAAAATGAAAAGAGGTAGGTTTCAACACATGTAATTTATATAGGCAAAGATGGAAAGAAATTTTCCCCAAAACTGAAAGAACACTTCATTTAATTTTAGCCAAATAAGCAGTTACTTTAGAAAAAAAAAAAAGAAATTATATTGAAATATACTTATAATATTAGTCATAGTTAATGTTAGTATGAATGGATAGAAAACATGGAATAAAAATAGAGAGTGTGAAAGTAGTTCAATAATATTCACTATTATCTCCCTTCCTGTTTCAGGTTGTTCAGTGTCTGAAGTTGATGTAAAAAGTCATAGGATGATCAAACAGTATCCCAGTCTTGCTGCAAGTCAAAGAATCCACTGTAGCAATTAGAATATCAAAGGTATCAGAAATATTAAGTACCTATTTCCACAGAGTAAAGTAGACTTCATTACTAAAGGGCATCTGATTTGAAAATGGAATATTGTATAGAATTGTAGCCGGTGAGCTTTCGTCAGGCAAAGAAAGTAAGAGCATGCCTCAGGCAGATCCTAGAGAGGCAAGACAGCAATAGTACTATAGAAGTGAATTTTCTATTAAGTGCCATGTGACTTCATAGGGCTTCTCACAACAGGGCAGTTGATTTCCCCTGGACAAAATAACAAAGATATTAAAAGAAGATAGGAGAGGAGAGGAGAAAAGAGGGACTAACATGAGAACCACTGTGATTTTTTATAGAGAGATAATTTTACTATAGGGCATGTGCTCTTGCCAGAAAAACAGAGAGACAGAAAACAAGAAATGACCCCCTCAGGGGGAATGCAATGGCCATGCCTCAATCCTTTCTCCATTCTCCTCTCAGGATTTTGGGCATGAATGCACATGTGTCTGGTATGAGTTTTAATCCACCTGGTCCGGCATTTGAACCGCATTCAAACTACATGGCAGTCCAGCCATGTAACCATTATGCCATCTGCTGGTTTCTCACTGTGACTTTTATAATCTGATCGTGGCAGTGTCATATGATCACTTTGGCATGATCTATTGGTAATACAGTCCAATTCTAGTATAATGTGTTACAGTGTAGAAACCACAAGGAGAGAATCACTGGGGGACGATTAGAGGCTAGGACAGATGGACACCTTTCACTGTGGACAGGAATGTAGGACAATGCTGTCTCCCATTTGGAAGGCCTGTGTTTAGACAATGACCTCCTAGTCAGGGAAAATTGTTCTGGGGGAAGAAGGAGCACTAGGCAGACACACGCCACAAACACACAGTGTTTACTATCAATCCTATTAGACTTCATTACTAAAGGGCATCTGATTTGAAAATGGAATATTGTATAGAATTGTAGCCGGTGAGCTTTCGTCAGGCAAAGAAAGTAAGAGCATGCCTCAGGCAGATCCTAGAGAGGCAAGACAGCAATAGTACTATAGAAGTGAATTTTCTATTAAGTGCCATGTGACTTCATAGGGCTTCTCACAACAGGGCAGTTGATTTCCCCTGGACAAAATAACAAAGATATTAAAAGAAGATAGGAGAGGAGAGGAGAAAAGAGGGACTAACATGAGAACCACTGTGATTTTTTATAGAGAGATAATTTTACTATAGGGCATGTGCTCTTGCCAGAAAAACAGAGAGACAGAAAACAAGAAATGACCCCCTCAGGGGGAATGCAATGGCCATGCCTCAATCCTTTCTCCATTCTCCTCTCAGGATTTTGGGCATGAATGCACATGTGTCTGGTATGAGTTTTAATCCACCTGGTCCGGCATTTGAACCGCATTCAAACTACATGGCAGTCCAGCCATGTAACCATTATGCCATCTGCTGGTTTCTCACTGTGACTTTTATAATCTGATCGTGGCAGTGTCATATGATCACTTTGGCATGATCTATTGGTAATACAGTCCAATTCTAGTATAATGTGTTACAGTGTAGAAACCACAAGGAGAGAATCACTGGGGGACGATTAGAGGCTAGGACAGATGGACACCTTTCACTGTGGACAGGAATGTAGGACAATGCTGTCTCCCATTTGGAAGGCCTGTGTTTAGACAATGACCTCCTAGTCAGGGAAAATTGTTCTGGGGGAAGAAGGAGCACTAGGCAGACACACGCCACAAACACACAGTGTTTACTATCAATCCTATTCATTCTGCGTCATCTTTTCATTTCTTCCTCATTTCACTTTCCTTCTGGCTTACACATCACATAGTTTAAAATTCTCTGATTCGGACACAATAATTATGTGTTCAAAATATGAAGTTAGCATCATTCTATACATCTGTATTGGCATTGTTACTCTGTGTATTTCTGAGTGACTAAAACATAAGAAATTTAGTCTCACATCAATTACTAAAATAAGAGAAAATAAACATATTTTGTTATAAATTATACTTATACCTTAGACCCCCAAACACATATTTCCTATAAAAATAGGCAAGAAAAATAAGTTCTAAAATAATACTATATTTGCCTATTACTTGTATATCCTAACTGCTGTCAATGGTAATTCCTTTAAAACAATAAAACACTGTTTTTATATTATTGAAGTAAAAAGAATATGATCATGACCTGCTTACTTGATGAATCTGTGTATTTCATCTTATTCTAAGTAGTTTTGCCTTTAGCATTTTATACAAAAGAAAGTAAGTAGTTTCACTTTAACATCTGTCAAAGCATTGAGGGAAGATGTATTTTATTTGACATACATTTTTGTGGGACTATAAATTTGGGAGTACTTCTACATATGTGTCCTGTGAACTTCTAAGTAAAGCCACTGAGAGGAGCTCTAACCTAGATGATAGAATTCGTACACTCTGACCAGATCTTGCTTCCTTTGGTGATGAACTTAGGAAGAATTTATTTTAAAGCCTTAGTTCTGAGTTTTAACCTTTTTAGAGCTGAATAATATGGTCAGCCTTAAATTTACGAGAGCACAATTCACTATTTTGCTCTTAGGTCATACTTTTTTTGTAGCTTTGGCCATTCTCAAGTGGAAATGGAGTGGTTTGTTTACCACACTGAAATACAAAGACCTGTCCTTGAGGAAAAAATATTTACAACGCCCAGCTGCTCTAGTGCAGTGGTAAGATGAGTGCCTTGCAAGGCTGAAGGCCATATGGTAGATCACAGGTTCAGATCCCAGGGTTGATCTAAGAACACTAGATGAGTAGGCAGGCTTCCAGGACCCTGGGGAGCTGGATGGCTGGGAAGAGGATAGTGACATGAAAAAATGTTGTTGAGGGTAATTTCTCTCTCATTCTCTCTCATGTGCATATATGCACATGCTTGTCTTTAAAAACATTTTTTTGCAAGGACCTGAAACTCTCATAAGTATATAAAGAAACAATATCTCTGTATTTATCTTAATTTGATTATTTGTATGATATAAAGTGCTATTCCTCTTTTGTATATTTATTATAAAATCAAAATTACAAGAAAAAGATCTCTCATACATCCTTTACTCAGGTTCATCAATTAACATTTTGTTCCATTTTTTTCTTATCATTTTTTGGATCATTTGAAGTAAGTTATAGCTATCATGATAATTTGCTCCTAAATATTCCCACTCATCTCCAAAGAACAATTATGAAAATTATGAAAAACAATTATGAAAATCATAAATATAACAATGATATTATACCATTACCTAATCCACAGTTTGTGCAAACTGTTGCCAATTTTCTCAAGAATGCTTTTTACTTTTTCTTTTTGTTTAATCTTTTTTTGATGGTCCAATTTAGAATCATAGCTTGTTTTAGATTGTAATTAACTTTTGCCTTATTTCACCTGAAACATCCCCATCCTTCTTGCCTATCACATTATCAGATTCCAGGCCACTTTATTTTGTTAAATATTCTTTAATTCAGTTTTTTTTGATGTGTCTTCATGACTAGATTCAGGATTTTTTTTTTTTTTGAGAGGTTTTTGCTATAGGGGGCGTGCACTTGGCAGACAGAGAGAGATAGAGAGATAGAAAGTGAGAAATTACCCCCCAGGGGGGATGGCCACACCACAATCCTTTCTCCTCCATTCTCCTCTCGGAATCTTGGGCATGCACGCACATGCGCCTGGTGTGAGTTTTAAGCCACTGGGTCCGGTCTGTGAACCGCGGTCGACTACATGGGAGTCCAGCGACATAGCCATTATGCTAACTGCTGGTCCCCAGGATATGTGTTTTTGACATGATGACCATGGGGGTTATATATATTTCTCAGTGCAATGTATTAGTTTGTCCCAATTTTTACAACATGAACTTTACGACTTAGTTAAGATGTGTCCTCTAGATCTCTCTTTTTGGAACTAAGTCATTTCTAAGAACACTATATTTGTTAAGCCTTTACCTGCTCATTTAGAAATCATTTTGGACTCTCATACAATGATTCTCTTGATATTTTTAAAAACAGAAAATTAAACACTGAATTTCTGCAGCATATTTTTTTCTATGTGATCAGTTTCAGTAGTGCACTGAAAAAAATAAATAAAATTTGAGTTGTAATTTTGCTAATAAATTGGGTTTTCCTTGTTTCTAGCCCAAACTTAGTCTTTTCCTTTTAGTATGACAAAACCATTTCTAAGGCAATTAAGGCCCTAAAGTATAATGATTAGACTCCTTCTACACTAATTATTTGCTGTAATTCTTACAATTTTTACCTGATATATTTTCACAGTGTTGTAATTTTAGAGCTACAAATAATTTTTTGAAGTTTAAATTTTTTTCTTTTTTTAAAGAGATCTTTGCATTTCGACCCCTGGGCCAGGAACTGTGAGGGAGGACTGCCCCCGAAGCTCCAGTCCAGGACCCCCAAGCCAGAAACCCCTCTGTCAGCCAGGAACGCCCTTAGACCTACAGACACCCCACTCCCATGCCTTGCGACCCCTGGGCCAGGAACGGCGAGGGAGGACTGCCCCAGAAACTCCAGCCCCAGGACCCCCAAGCCAGAATCCCTCTGTCAGCCAGGTAGACTTTTTTTTTCTCCTTCTCCTCTTCTTTCATTTGTAAATTTCTCTCTTCTCATTACCACATAGGAACACCCTGAGACCCACACACACCCAACTCCCATCTTTTGACCCCTGGCGAAATCGGGGCCGATGCAAGCGCGCGGCACATGACTTTTTCTTTATTTTATTTTATTTTTTATTATTTTCCTCCCACTTATTTGGTCCTTACTCCCTTTATCTGCACCATCTCTGGAGGTTTAGATAGGTCTAGAATTGCAGTTCTGAAATATTCTAGTATTTTAAGAGTCTCTGGGATCCTTCCTTTCACTGAACCACCTGTGAAGAAGGATATACTTTTCTTTGTACAGCTGAAGGGAATACTTTTCCTTTGATCACATTGCTAAACACAGTAGAAGAGAGACTTTGGCAGTCTTCATTCTGCAGCAAAAAGGAAACACTCTTGCTCCTATTTAAGGAAACATTCTCTTAAAAGGTATTTCAAAGGGAACACATCTCCCAATGGTTAGAAGTAGAAGAAGAACCTCAGGTCTGAATAAAGCAGGAAATATGTCTCCACCAAAAGAACACAGTAACTCCCTTCCTTTACTTGAAAAAATAGAGGACATTACCAAAATGTCCAAGATAGAATTTAGAACATTCATGTTGAACAAATAGTATGAGCTGGAACAGAAAAGAGATAATGAACTATAGGAGATGAAAAAGTCCTTCTACAATAAGAAGGAAGAAATGGACACACCAAGAAAGAATAAGATGGAACTATTAGAGGTGAAGTCTGTAATACAAGAAATCAAAAACTCTCTCAAAAGTATTAAAAGTTGACTAGACCATGCTGAAGATCGTATCTCTGATGTAGAAGATAAAACTTCTGACCTAGAGAAAACCACCAGAAAGATAGAGAAAATAACAAAAAAAATGAGGATAACATATGAGAAATACTATATTCCACTAGACGTCCTAACATCCAAAAAATTGGCATCCCAGAAGATGATGAAACTAATAAGGGCATGGAAAACCTATTCCATGAAATCTTGGAAGATAATTTCCCAAGTCTAGTGAGGCACTCAAGCATCCAGACCCAAGAAATACAAAGGACCTCAAATAGAATCAACCCAAGGAGATCTTCCCCAAGGCATATCGTAGCCAGACTGGCTAAGACCACAGATAAAGATAAGATACTAAAACTGGCAAGAGAGAAACGACAAGTGACATACAAAGATCACCCCATCAGGATAACACCGGACTTCTCAGTGGAAACAATGCAAGCAAGGAAAGAATGGGAAGATGTATTGAAAGTGTTAAGAGAGAAACAATTTCGGGAACCAGTAGTTAGCGTAATGGCTATGTCGCTGGATTCTCACGTAGTCGACTGCGGTTCGTGTCCCGGACCCGGTGGCTTAAAACTCACGCCGGGCGCGTGTGCGTGCGTGCCCAAGATCCCGAGAGGAGAATGGAGGAGAAGGGGTTGCGGCATGACCATCCCCCCTGGGGGGTGATTTCTCGCTTTCTGTCTCTATGTCTCTCTCTGTCTGTCTGGCGAGCGCACGT
>NW_006159882.1:1540084-1571406 GCF_000334495.1 Tupaia belangeri chinensis
TGCTAGATCTAAAAAGGGAGATAGACTGCAACACACTAATTGTTGGAGACATCAACACTGCACTATCCCCTCTGGATAGATCATCTAGACAAAAAATAGGTAAAGAGATAAAGGATCTAAATGATACCATAAATCAAATGGACTTAACAGATATCTATAGAACTTTCCATCCCAAAACCTCGAGATACACTTTTTTCTTGCTGCCACATGGAATATTCTCGAAGATTGACCACATCATAGGGCACAAAGCAAGCCTCTACAGATTCATAGAAACTATACTCAGCATCTTCTCTGATCATGATGGAATTAAACTTGAGTTTAATTTCAAGAGAAATCCTCAAAAATATTCAAATACATGGAAACTTAATAACCTACTCCTGAATGACTCCACAACTACCTAAGAAATAAAGACTGAAATCAAAAGGTACATGGAAGCCAATGACAATGAGAACATGAATTTCCATAATCTTAGGGACACTGCTAAATCAGTCATAAGAGGGAAGTTCATGGCAGTTAGTGCACATAAGAGGAACATGGAAAGAAGGCAAATGGATCACCTAACATCATGCCTCATAGAATTGGAAAAGTAACAGCAAAAAGATCCCCCCAAAAAAAACTCCAGGAGAAAGGAAATAATAAAGATACGAGCAGAAATAAATGAAATAGAAAATAAACAAACTATACAGAAGATAAATGAAAGTAAAACCTGGTTCTTTGCAAGGTAAACAAAATTGATAACACCACTAGTGAGACTTATTAAGGAGAGAGAAAAGAACCAGGTGAATCAAATCTGCAATGAAGCAGGAAATATAACAACAGATAAAGTAGAAATACAGAACATCATTAGAGGATACTGTGAACAACTATATGCCAAGAAACAGACAATCTGGATGAGATGGACAAATTCCTGGACACGTATAATCTACCTAGATTGAGCCAGGAGGATATAGAAAGTCTGAATAGGTCCATAACAAGCCAGGAGATCGAATCAGTTATAAATAACCTCCCAACAAAGAAAAGCCATAGCCCTGATGGATTCATCTCTGAATTCTTCAAAACTTTAAAAGTTATAACTCAAGTTATTTCTGAAGAGCCAAAAGGGTGAATCTCTCCCTAATTCATTCTATGAAGCCTCTATCATCCTTATCCTTAAAACAGATAAGGACAGGACAAGGAAGGAAAACTATAGACCAATATCCCTGATGAATATAGATGCAAAGATTCTCAACAAGATATTAGCAAATAGTATACAACAACTTATAAAAAAGATTATACATCATGATCAGATAGGCTTTATCCCAGGAATGCAAAGTTGGTTCAACATACACGAAATCATAAAAGTAATACACCATATTAATAGGAAGAAAGATAAAAAACCATATGGTCATATCGATTGATGCAGAAAAAGCATTTTATAAGATACAACATCCCTTCATGATCAAGACTCTCAGCAAAATCAGCATAGAAGGGTCATTTCTCAACACAATAAAAGTTATCTATGAAAAACCCATAGCGAATATCATCCTCAATGGAGAAAAGCTGAAAGCTTTTCCACTAAAAATGGGTACAAGACAAGGATGTCCACTTTCTCCACTCCTCTTCAATATAGTACTGGAAGTCTTTGCCATTGCAATCAGAAAAGAGGAAAAAAATAAAAAGAATTCGAATAGGAAAAGAAGATGTGAAACTCTCTCTATTTGCAGATGACATGATTGTATACATGGAAGACCCAATGGTTTCCATAAAAAAATTTCTGGAAGTAATACATGAATACAGTAAAGTTTCATATCCAAAAATCTATAGCATTTCTGTATATGAACAACAGGCAGACTGAGATAGAAAATTAATATCCAAAGGATAGAAGAATACTTTATCGGAAAAGTGCTTGCACATTGATGTTTTTTGCGGGACTTTTCACGATTGCTAAGTTATGGAAACAACCCAAATGCCCACGAACTGACGAATGGTTAGAAAAACCGTGGCATATATATTCTATGGAATACTATTCATCCATAAAAAAACAACGAAACCCTGCATTTTGACAGAAAGTGGATGAATATGGAAGACTTACTGTTGAGTGAAGCAAGCCATGCTATGAAGGAGAGGCATTGTATGTCCCCACTTAATATATACCAAGTGTCTGCACTCTCTGACTGAAACTAATTGTCTAAAGGATATAGAAACGCAGTATATGGATGTAAATACCACATATAGTGTGTAAGAAAGAGGAGGGTCTGAGGAAGGACATTGGGGGAGGGACAGGGAGGAAAAACATTAATGGCACAAAGTGGTGTGGTACTATCTGTTGAAGATATTTCGTAGTTTTATCAACAGTTCTAGGGAGAAATGTTCACCTGTTGAAATATCTATTTTGTAAGACAAATAATAATGTGATTGAATGTATGGAAGAAAACGAAATGAAAAACAAATAAATAAAAATAAATAAATACTCTCAAAAAAGATTAATGGGTATTTCTTACATTATGGATATAGATTAATGGAAATTTTTTTATCTTTTTATTTTTACATTTTCCTACAAAACAAGAAAAAAAAAAGATTTCTGCTATAGGCCATTGCGCTCACTGGAGAGACAGACAGAAAGCTCAAGAAATCCCAGGGGGAAGAGTCACGCTACAATCTCTTCTCCTCCATTCACACACACGGCTTGAGTTTCAAGCTGTCGAGTCTGAATCCTGAACTGTGGTCAACTCTGTGAGAGTCCAGTGCCTTAACCACTATGCCACTTGCTTGCCTAAAGTTTAATTATATTGTCCATGACAGAGACCATGTTCACATTAGAGAGACATGGGAAGGGAGAGATAGAGAGAGAGAGAAGCATCCTTCGCAGAGTCTTGATAACCTCATCCCCTTTCTTCAGTCCTCCAGCTTGTCAGGATCCTAGGCATGTGTACAGTTGCCAAGTGTGTATTCAAGCTGATCTGGAAATCCATATGGTCAGCCAGACACATGGCTTCAGCACTGCAGTTAAGTTTTTAACTGACTGTGCCACAAAGCTGGCCCTATAGCAATACACATTTGAAATTTAACCTCTTGTATTCACAGTTGCTCTCCACGATTTTACACCTTCCAGTATCTCAGTTTCTACCATAGATTGCAGACATTTAGTATATACCGATGGGAACATACAATGCCCCTCTCTCTCTTTCTTTCTTTCTTTTTTAAAGACTTACTTATTTAATTTTATTTATTAATTATTATTATTATTATTAATTTGATCAGAGAGAGACAGAGTGAGGAAGGTGAGAAAGCAAACCGCCAGGCCCTGGACTTGAACCATAGTTAGCCATGTGGGAGTCCAACACCTTAACCACCATGCCACCTGCCAGCCCCATAATGCCTCTCTTTCATAGTCTGGCATGAATATGTAAATTCATCAGTCTTGCCAGGATTTTATATTATCACGTCTAAAATATATGGAAGTATAATAAACAATTATGACATTTTAAATGTGTATTTTTAATTATAGGTAAGATTCAACTTTTTCCATTTCTGTTCATTAGCTCTAGCTCATCTTGTGCTTCTGCACATTATTGGGTTACATATAGATGGATGTAAAGATAAAACCACTTGGGGGACCAGTAGTTGGCATAATAGCTATGTCACTGGACTCCCATGTAGTCGACTGCAGTTTGTGTCCCAGACACAGTGACTTAGACTTACGCCAGGCATGCGGGCATGTGTGCCTCAAATCCGGAGAAGAGAATGGAAAGAGAAGCGATTGCAGTGTTGCCATCCCCCCTGGGAGGTGATTTCTCGCTTTCTGACTCTCTGTCTCTCTCTTTCTGGTAAGTGCATGCGCCCTATAGCTAAAACCTCTCAAAAGCAAACAAACAAACAAACAAACAAACAAAAAAACACTTGGAAACAATTTTAAAAATATGTAAATAAATAAAATAAATATTTTTAAAAAAGAAAATTAAGCTTTACTTTCAGTAAGCTCATATCAAGAACTAATTTTTAAAATATCTCTCTCACTATATATAAATGTATATATACATATATACCTGTTTATACTTGTGTGTATGTGTATAGCATATTATATATATATATATATATATATATATATACACACATACACACACACACACATATATATATGTTTATGAACACCTTTGAAACTTAAAGAAATATTACAGAAAATTTTTGTCTTCTTAATGAGTATTTGGGTATTAAAATATCAGTATTGTAATGTAATATTTAAACTTAATTTGATTGTTGTATTGAAATTTACTGTTAGAAAAAGAAAAATATAGCTTAATCATAAGATATCTACTTAAAAAATCAGAATAAACAGATTTTGTTTTTTGTTCTAACAATGGAAGCTCAAATGCACTTTCTCTAACATATCAGTTAAAGAAATATTAGATGAAAAATGCGATAATTTGGAAAATTAAGCTTTAATAGCCTAAAAAAATTTTTTTGAGAGGTTTTTGCTATAGGGCACATGCACTGAGAGAGAGAGACAGAGAGACAGAGAGCGAGAAATCACCCCTCAGGGGATTGTGGCCAAGCTGCAATCCCTTCTCCGCCATTCTCCTCTCTGGATCTTGGGCACACACATGCATACACACAAGCCACTGGGTCCAGGACTCGAACCGCAATTGACTACATGGGAGTCCAGCAGCAACATAGCCATTATGCCAACTGCTGGTCCCTCCTAAAAAATTTTCCAAGAAGCATGAAACATGTATTTTAACCAAATCATGTCTCTTGGGACCAGCCGATGGCATAGCAGTTATGTCGCTAGGTTCTCACATAGTCAACCACAGTTTGAGTTTCTGACCCAGAGGCTTAAAACTCACACTGGGCATACATGCCCAAAATCCTGAGAGGAAAATGGAGGAGGAAGTATTGCAGCATGGCTATCGCCTCTGGGAGGGTGATTTCTCGTTGTCTTTCTATTTCTTTGTTTTTCTGACAAATGCACCTGCTCTGCAGCAAATAATCTCTCTGGAAAACAAAGTCTCTGGTGAGTTATTGTATTTTTTTTCTTTTTTTTTTCCTCATAGATAAATCTCTGGTTTTGTTTTTTGTTCTGTTTGGTTAGGTTTGGTGAGATTAGGACTGAGATCTCTTTCCATAAAAAAATTCCCATATAATCTGAAGTGTAACTGAACACAACCATGGATCAATACTATAACATTCTTGAGCATAAGGGCTAGAATATAGGTATCTGTAAACTTGGGTTGGAGAATTTCAACTAATATAGTCATATGATAGAAGATGAAGATTATTCATTGGCAATTCAAATTTAGGAAGCTTCATAGCTGTCGATTCTTTCACAATCATGGACAAACAGTGGTTGTTAGGTGGCTGTCTCCAGGTCCACAGAGGAGGAACCAACGTGACTAATTAGGTGACATTCTGTGTTCCTGAAAGTTGCGTTTTAGATGTTCTGCAGAGCCTCTCAAAGCTCATTAACTGCTACCCACTCTTGGTGATTCATTTGGAACAAATAATCAGAACAAATGTAGTATGCATTTTTAATGGCTTTAAAAATTTAAAATTTAAAAATGAGTGACTTATTGGCAGAGGCTCTTAAAATTTATTTTTTGATCTTTTATTTGAAAAGGAAAGGAAAAAAATCAGAGTTTAATATGTAGAAATGTAACTGCTGCTGCTTCAATATGGTCACAAGGAACAGACACTAAGAACATCCAGATATACTCTGAAAAGAAAAAGAAAAAGCATTAATCACTGTTTTTAAAAGAAGAATCCTCACCTAGAGTGAGCACTGCCTCACATTCTTCATTTCTTTCTCTAAAGTCTCTCTAAGATATTTGTTTTGGAAAACCAAGCCTACATCAGAAAACTAGTTACAAATGTGCCTATCAAATAAAAGGTTTAACTCTTAAAACTTTGCATTTCAGAAAAGCATGCTGAAAGTCTGTTGGAATACACACGGAGTAAAGCAGTCAATATTATTTTCCATATAAGTAGTAGTCGTCCTACTAGTGGTATGGGGATTTACATTTTTTAATCTAACACATATTTAGATTTCTTGTATGTTTCAGGTAGCCTTCCATAAGCTGGTATATAATGACAACAAAAATAGAATTACGTGGCACTTATTAATGGACAAAATGGCATAGTAATTACAAAATAACAATTACTGAGATGTCAGAAAAGTCATGATGAATTTTTGCATGGTAAAACACAGAAGAAAATACGTCATGACTTTTTTGACAGCCCAATATTTACTCGGTTCTTCAACAGTATGTGATTTGGGTTCATTTCAAAATGCAGGGGTTATTTGTTATATTATGGAAACTGGATCTAACATGCAGCAATGTGGGCCAGCAACAATACACCAGGCACAAGTGTCCAAGAGAATTGAAGGAAAAGGGATTGTGGTATGACCAGGCCCCATTAGAGAATGATTTCTCTCTCTCATCTCTCTGACACTAATAATAACAACAATAATAATAATAATAAAAAATTAGAAGTAGTATGACTTTATAGCTTCTCCTTTCAAAAAAATGCAATCTAGGGACCAGCAGTTGGCATAATGGCTATGTCACTGGACTCCCACATAGTTGACCCCGGATCGAGTCCTGGAATTAGTGGCTTAAACTCACGCTGGAAGCGTGGGTGTGCATGCCCAAGATCCTGCGAGAAGAGAATGTAGGGGAAGGGATTACAGTGTGGCCATCCCTCCTGTGGGGGGTGAGTTTTTGCTTTCTGTCTCTCTGTTTCTCTGTCTTTCTGGAGAATGCACACACGCCCTAAAGCAAAACCCTCTCAAAAAAAAAAAAAAAAGAAAGAAAAAAAATGCAATCTATGGACCAGCAGTTAGTGTAATGGCTATGTTACTGGACTCCCATGTAGTGGACCGTGGTTCAAGTCCGGGACCCGGTGGCTTAAACTCATGCCCAGCACATGTGCATGAATGCCCAAGATCCCGAGAGGAGAATGGAGGAGAAGGGATTGTGGCAATACCCCCTGGGGGGTTATTTCTCACTTTCTGTCTCTCAGTCTCTCTCTGTCTGTCTTGCAAGCCCACATGATCTATAGCAAAAAAACTCTCCAAAAAAAAAAAAAGGAAAAATAAAAATCGCAATCTACTTCCCCACATCTTGAATGACTGTTGACCATAGAAATTTTTTTTGTAAGTGGATATGGTGTGGCTGACCTTATGATTTGTTATGGAAAATGAATATATTGAAGATGACATGTGATTTCCAAACCTAGGTCTCAAGACCCTTTGTGTTCTTCTATCCTCCCCTTTAGGACCTTGCTACTCCAATGAGGGGAAGCCTAGAACAGCCTGATGGATGAGAAATCATTTGGTAAAGTTAACTCAGTCTTTTTGATAATGCCTTTCTAGGGCACATGTCAGTCTGCCTAATCTCAAACCTACCAGAGAGCTGATGAAAGATTAGCAGAACAGAGCACCTGGTCCCTATCTGACCAAAGTATAACCTAAGCGAGGCAGGAAAAACCACCTAGCCAACTTGTAGACATGTGAGTTTTCAGGTGGTTTTTATATACTGCAAGAGTTAAATAATATATAATAAGAGTTAAATAAGAAATGATATATACTGCAAGAGTTAAATAATAATAATATAACTATACTTTCTTTCAGAAACTGCATGTAAGTAAAAGAAAGTTATAAAATACTTGTGTATGTATATATATATATATGTATATATGTATACATATATATATATATATAGAGAGAGAGAGAGAGAAATGGTTTTATATAGAATACATACATTGTAAAAATTGCTTATGTATAGAAATGGATGAAAATATGTTGGTGAATATTTCATTAAAGCAAAAATGAAGGAGAATGGGGAGAATGTGATGTAAAAAATTAAGAGGAGGGACCAGCAGTTGGCATAATAGCTATATTGCTGGACTCCCATGTAGTCGATCACAGTTTGAGTCCCAGTCCCGGTGGCTTAAACTCATGCTGGGCACATGTGCGTGTGTGCCAAGGATCCTGAGAGGAGAATGGACGAGAAGGGATTGTGGTGTGACCATCCCCCCTGGGGGGGTGATTTCTTGTTTTCTGTCTCTCTGTTTCTCTCTGCCTTTCTGACGAGTTCATGTACCCTATAGAAAAAACTCTAAAAAAATAAATTAAGAGGAAGATTTACTGTAGATTGATTAAAGATATAGGCTACTAAGTCTTTGCTTTCTAAATTAATATTAAACTAAAATATAATAATTATCTTTTACATTTTCATATTGATGGAAGTCTTTAGATATACAAGGTCTTTATGATTGCCTTGTTTGACTCAAATAAAATTTTCTTTAAAAATAAACAAGGACATTTGATAGCAGCTATCTGCCTGTAAGTTCTACCAGAAGGTCATTTATTTTATAATCTTTAAATTTTGAAAGAAGCTTGACATAAAGTACAAATATTAGGTTGGAATTAGGTTGGAATTATCAGGGAATGTTTGTGCCAGTTAATATGCTCTTTATATTTAGGGGTTGTAGACAAATCTAAAAAAATAGAAATCCTATGAACCATGTGATTTTAAGAACTGAGTTTTATCTTAAGTGGTTTTACTAATCACTCTTAAATGTACAAGGATGATTTACTCTGATCTAGACACAAAACACTGCTAAAAGTCATAATTATGCCAATTTCTAGAGTAAAAATAGCTAAGGATTTTTTCTTTGCAGTGAGGTGCTTAAATGTTATGACATGTGCTATTTAAAAAAATTTCTCAGAGCATAAAGTGTGAGGCTTCCTGCTAATTTGAATATTTGGGACTAATTCTGTGGTGTTTGTATCTGTCCCACAACTTCCTGATTTCTCACTGGTGAGGTAGCTGATGCTTTGGATATGCAAATAGGATACAAAATCTCAGACATGTGAGTCCTCCTTCTTATATATAATCCCCCACTAAAAACTTTCTTTGTTCTATGTTAGAATTCTAGAACGATCGACCCAGAAATTATTTTAAGGGTACTCTATCTTCGTGATTCGTGTTAAACAAAGGTCTTTAGCTTTTCTCTATAGTACATATTAATAGATAGCACAGCTATTTGTACACCAAGACTTTATTTGATCAGGTCCCTTCAATGTGTGTTTTGCAGAATCATTTCAACTTTATGTTCTTATTGATCTTTTAAAAAATAATAAATATCTTTTAATATAGCATACACTTGCTACTGATTATTTGTTATTATTATTTACTTATTTTAGAGAGATCTTTGCTAGGGGGCATGTGTGCTTGATGGAGAGACACAAAGAGACAGAAAGTAAGAAATTTGAATACTTGAGAGGCATAAGAGATAAAACTTTTTAAAACAGTGTTCTAGTGTCAAAGGTATATATTATAATTTATGACAATAATTTATCCTTTATAAATGCATGCTTTTTTTTTTTTTGGAGAGGTTTTTGCTGTAGGGCACATGCGCTCACCAGACAGACAGAGAGAGACGGAGAGATAGAAAGCGAGAAATCACCCCCAGGGGGTGATTTGGGATCTTGGGAAAGCAAGCACATGTGCCCGGCATGAGTTTTAAGCCACCGGGTCCGGGACGCGAACCGTGGTCGACTACATGGGCGTCCAGCAACACAGCCACTATGCTAACTGCTGGTCCCAATACATGCTTTTTTTAATTAAACTTTTTTAAAGAGAGTTTTGTTAGAGGGAACGTGTGCAAACTGGAGAAAGAGAGAGAGAAAGACAGAAAGCAAGAAATCACCCCCCAGAGGGGATGGCCACGCCGCAATCCCTTCTCTTCCATTCTCCTCTCAGGATCTTGGGCATGCATGCACATACACCTGGCATGAGTTTTAAGCCACTGGGTCCAGAACTGGAATGGCAGTTGACTACATGGGATTCCAGATACGAAACCATTAGGCCATCTGCTTGTCTCAAACTTTGTTCTTTTTAAGACTATAGATTCATTGCAGTAGAAATAATACAGAGAGACCTCATGTACTCTTTATCCCATTCCCACCAAGGATAGAATTTCAAGAAAATGTAATACATCATAACACAGATATTGCCATTAATACAGTAAATGATAGAGAACTCTTTTATCACCACACAGATCTACTTGCTGTACTTCAGCAGCTATGCACACTTCTTTCGGATTCTCCACTCTTTCTTTAACACCTGACAACCATTATCCTTTTCCAGTTCTGTAATTTTGATATTTAAAGAATGCTGTATATATAGAATCATATATATGTAACCTCTTGGAAACGACTTTCTTTTTCAGTCCACATAATTCTCTGGAAATAAATCCACGTTACTGTGTTTATTAACAGTATGCTCCTTTTTGGCAAGTAGTGTTACACAGCTATGAAGTATGACTATGAACTTCATGGCTATGAAATTTAGATGTTCACCTATTGGGAGCTTTCTGGGTTGTTTCTAGTCTGGGACTATTAAAGACAAAACTGATAGATACTCATATATCTTGCTGTGTAAATATAGTCTATTTCTCAGGGATACATGTCCAGGCATGTCATGGCTAGGTCATGGAGTAATTGCATATCTAGCTTTTAATAGAAGGTACCAGTTTTCTAAACTTGCTATTTTATTTTACATTCCTACCAACAACATAGGAGCGATACAATTTCTCTGCATCTTTCCCAGCATTTAGTGTTCTCCTAATTTTTTTATTTGTAATTTTAGCCATTCTCTCTCTAGGTATGTAGTGCTTTATCATTGTGGTTGTATTCTCCTAATGACTAATCACGTTATTTACCTTTTCACGTGATGATTTGCCCACCATATAGCTTTATAGGAGAAATATTTACATTTTGATCATGCTTTAATTGATTTTTTTCTTTTTTGCTTTTTATTTTTGGCTCTCAAGAATATATATTAAGACTTCAAAAAGTTCATAGAAAAATAAATTTAGAGGATGAAAGTAAAAAATACAAGCTTTCTTTCTGAACAGACTCTCCATTTATTCCCAGATATTTTGTCAGCAATGATAACAACCACTTAGTCCATCTCTAAAGAACTAAGGGTCCTGGGAATTTATCCATCTCATTTATTAAGGTTTTTGCCATATGGAACTTGTGCTTGTTGATGAAAGACAGAGAGAAAGTGAGAAATCATGCCCTGAGGAGATGGCCATGCTGCAATCCCTTCTCCATTTTCCTCTCAGGATTTTGGGCACACCCACAAAAATGTATGGTGTGGTTTTCAAGTTGCCAGTTTTTAAGTTTTTAGTCCAGGATTTGTACCATGGTCAACATGTGGGAATCGAGTGCCTTAACCACTACCTAACCAACTGGCCCCAGTCTTTCTTACATTTTAACTGAAGGAAAAAAAATGAGTACCCTTTAAAGACATTCTAGATTAGGAAACAAATAGAAAAAAAAGTTAGATGTTGCCAAATCAGGAATGTGAAGTTTATGGTTAATGATTTTCCATTGACACTCTTATAAAAGGACCCTTGTTTTGTGAGAATGAGTGGAATGCGGTGAAGGACTTTCTAGTGAAACTTTTCTGATGTTTTTCTGCTAAAGTTTTGTCTAACTCTTTCAAAACACTCTCATAATAAGCTAATGTAGTTGTACCTAGTTGCACAGAAAGTTAACAAGAAAATGTCATTAACATACCCAAAAAGCAGTTGCCATGAACTTTGCTCTTAACTGACTCCCTTTTGCTTTGATTAGACCATTTCCACTTTTTGATAGCCATTGCTCTGACTGTGCTTTGTCTTCGGATTGTACTGGTAGTGCCATGTGTCATCTGCTCTTGCAATTCTTCAAATAAATGCTTTAGGATCTTAAGATCACTTGTTTAAAATTTTCTTTGGAAGCCGTACTCTTGTCTGGGCATAATAGTCTGTACACACTTTGAACAAGAAGTTGTCCCACATTAATTTTTCAGTCAGAACTGTGTAAATTAAGCCAGGTCTAGATATCTATCAGGTCAGGTATGTTGTTGTTGTTGTTGATAATTGTTAGTCTTTTTCAATTAGGGCAAAAATTGTTTTATTTGAAAATTGATGTGGATGTTCTGCTGCTATAGGTGTCATATCCAATGTCATCTCAATCCTTCTTAAAACAAATTATATATTTTTAAACTGCTGATTTCTGTGGAGCATTGTTAAAGCATCAATGATTTCACCATTTTCCCACTCAAGTTTCACCATCAATATGACATTTTTTAACTTGCTAGAGGGTGTATGCAATCATTAAAGAGAAAGAGGGACAGAGGCAGATGGAGAGGAGAAAGCATGCCTTCCTCCCCCCACCCCCACCCAGATAATGGTCATGCTGTTATCCTTTCTTCTGACTCATTTCTTTCACAGTTAAGAATTTGGAAAACGTGTGCATATGTGCCTGGCATGTGGGTCCAAGACTTGAAGTGCATGTTGGCTATGTAGGATTCAGCTATTTTAACTCTTAGGCTTCAGAGCTGGCCTACCTTGTTACGTTTTCCCAAAACCATAAAACAGAGTTTGAAAGAGTAGGTTCTATAGCCAAGCTGAATCTGAAACTCTTTTCTATCACCCATTAACTTTGTGGTCTTGATCAAATAGCAATGTACCTTAGTTTCTTTATGTATATATATATATATATATATATGCTAAAAATAGTACTCAACTCACAGGTTTGTGAGATAAGCAAAGTAGCTGGAACTTATCAAATGTCACCTGCTACTACCTGTAATGTAAATTAATACTTAATTTTATAAAAGTTTTCCCTGATGTTAGAGAACTTTCACACTGATTCTTGTTGGTTTTAACTTGGGTAGTGTCAAAGAAAAAAATACTGAACCTAAGGATATAAAAGGAGCCACTTTAATGCTATCATCTCAGCTAGTATATTTTAAATCAGTTAATTCTAGGTTGCACATGGACTGCACAACTTTTCAGTCTTGACTGTAGCTCACTACCTGAATTAGAGTGAAACTGCGGAGTGTGATCACGTCTAAAGATGTTTTCCAGTAGTTGCAAAGATTCAAGTAATGTTAAAATCTAAAGAGTGCTGGTGGCATGGTGGTTAAGTCGATGGACTCCCACATGGCCAACAAGGGTTTGAGTCCCAGAGCCAGCAGGTTGAAAATCACACTGAATATGTGTGCATGCATACTCAAAATCCTGAGAGTAAAGGAGAAGGGATTGTGGTATGACCATTCCCTGGGGAGGTGATTTTTCACATTCCCTCTGTCTGTCTGTCCCTAGAGAGCACATACCCCCTAAAAGAAACAACTTTAAAAAAATCTAAAGAATGTTTTTAACTATAAAGAAAAAAGTTAAAATTGGGACATATTTATGATTGTATGGTTGTTCTTAATTGTTAAATTATAGTAATTTTATTAGTAGCAGTTATATTGGAAATTAATTTATACATGTGATTCCTTGGCTTGCATTAATATCCCTATATATATATATATTTTTTTTTGAGAGCTTTTTGCTATAGGGCACGTGCACTTGCCAGAAAGACAAAGAGTGACAGAGAGACAGAAAGTGAGAAATCACTCCATGGGGGTAAGGGAGGTGGCAACGCTGCAATCCCTTCTCCTCCATTCTCCTCTCGGGATCTTGGGCACACATGCACATGCGCCTGGCGTGAGTTTAAGCCACCGGGTCCAGGACTCGAACTGCAGTCGGCTATATGGGAGTCCAGCGACATAGCCATTATGCCAAATGCTTTGCTGGTCCCCTCCCAGTATATATTAAGTTTGAAATTATGACCTGTTGTCAAGTAAAAGAGTCACTCATCATTAAATAACTAGAAAGACAAAATTCATAAAACTCTTTCAAAATTATTACAGAAAAATTTGCATTTGCTATGGAACATGGGTTCACTTAATGAATTCATCTGAGGTCAGATAAGGTTTCTAAAAGAACGGAGCCTAGAAACTATGAAATAATAAAATGTACCTGCTCAAAATTTGTTGTTGTTGTTTTCAAAGGGTATGTGTACTAGCCTGAGAGAGACAGAGAGAGGAAAGTTAGAAATCACCTCCCATTGGGGAGGCTATGTCACAATCGTTTCTTCTCCATTCTCCTCCTGGGATTTCGGACGTGTGCACACATGTGCAGCATGATTTCTAAGCTACCAGTTTGTGAGTCTGAAACTCTTTTCTATCACCGATTAACTGTGTGGTCTTGATCAAATAGCAATGTACCTTAGTTTCTTCATCTTGCTATCTATCTATCTAGGCTAAAAATAGTACTCAATTCACCGATGACAATGAAATACCATTGTAAAAAAGTTTCAAACTGAAATATTGGTTTCTATTACATAGAGCATTTAAAAGTGTAAGGATGAGTAACTAGGAATTTATTCTTTTTTTGTCTCCTGACTATCAAAAAATTTATACTTTTATTACTAGGGAAATTATGAAATTGTGTGTATGTGAGCTATTTTCTTTTCTTTACCAGTAACCAATCACAGTGACTAAAGATGGAGATTATCCAATACATTGGAGTGGATTGCACTGTGTCTCCTTGAAAAAGATATGATGAAATCCTAATCCCCAGTACCTCAGAATGTGACATTACTTGAAAATAGGATTCTTGAAGGTGTAACGAATTAAAATGAGGTAATGGTGGAGTAACATTTACTGTTTTCTTTCCACTGAAGGAACAACTCTACTTCAGATGATTTTGGATGACTTTTGATATCAAAGTATCATGTTCTTTTGAATTTATAATTCACTAGAATGTAAAAACTGCAAAGAACCTTTAAAGCAAAATCTGAAAGCATCCTTTTATAATCAAGTTAACAAACTTAAGTGTGGTAAAATGGTGCCTAATATACTAAATTATAAATACTGCAACAAATAATAGAGCTTAAATGATAACCTAATATAACTAATATAACCTAATACAACTAATATAACCTAGTATAACTGTTTATTCTTGAAAAAGCCTTGAAAGCTTTTCCCCAGAGTTATACAAACTTGCAATTAAGTCTATAGTAAATCAGGTTAGTGACTTTGATATCTAGGGCAAATGAACATTTATGTCTTCTTCCCCATCTGTATCATGAAATGTCAGTACTGTGACTTACACTGGGGTAAAGGCTGGCCAAGTAAATACTTTGTCTTCAAATAAAAAGACTGTTACAGGGACCAGCAGTTGGCATAATGGCTATTTTGCTGGACTCCCATGTAGTCGACTGTGGTTCAAGTCCTGGACCGGATGACTTAAACTCAGTCCAGGCGCGTATGCATGTGTGCCCAAGATCCCAAGAGGAGAATGGAGGAGAAGGGATCGTGGCGTGACCATCTGCCCGGGGAGGGATTTCTCGCTTTCTGTCTCTCTGTCTCTTTCTGTCTTTCTGGTGAGTGCATGCAGCCTATAGCAAAAACCTCTCCCCCCAAAAAAGAGACTGTAACAAAACAATAGGAGTAGACCACTAATTCAGTCAACTACAGTCAAGTACTCAGTTGCAGTTCAAAAGAATATCTTGCTTTCACCCATGTTCTTAGTTTTGAATTTGTTCTACTGTTTTCTTGGGTTTCAGTCTTTCAACTAACAAAGATTTGTTGTGGGGAAGTGCCGTAGGTCCCTTCTTATACAGTGGTGAATGACAGCATCAGAAGGCCTTTTGGGGCTATTGACTGCATTGTGACTGTGGACTTTGTCACTGATGTCCATCAAAGGCACCCTGAGTGTGAAAACTGAACTCAAGTGTTTCCACATGGTATTAATATCCCCTCAAGATGCAGTGTGTTCTCAACTCTAGCTTTTCTCACAACTATGTTTTCTTACCTAGAAAGGGAAGAGAGAGCACAGAACAGTTGGCTACATGGCTTCCAAAAGAGCTGAGCTAACAAATTCTACATCTTGAGTTACTTATACATAACATGGGCTCAATGAATATTTGCTAATTTTATTCTGGAGTGAATAGAAGTTTATTGTTTAATCTTTTTTTAACCTAAAGTATTAATTACATTAATTTTTATTTTATATTACTGAAGATTCATTTTAACCTTCTCAACATACTGGATTTGAACACTGCAGTGAGCATTAGAAATGACTCTAGTTAACTCACAGAAATGATATCACTGGTTTTAATTATATTTTTCTGTTAAAAACTTGTTGTACCAATTTCACAAATAATAACCTATACTCAATATAGAGAATGAACCATTATCATGCACATGAAAAAGCAATCCAGATTAATTTGCCTTTTATTTCTGTAGACATATTTGTAGAAATTTTTCAGCGGATTTTCATTCTCTGTTTATTACTGCTGGGGATTTGTCATCTTTCTTGAATCTTGAAGCCTGTCAACTTATTGCCTGCTCCATAGCTCCCAACAATTTTCTTCCTTGCTCAAATTTACTCTTGAGCCCCATTTTGCAACCATGGCAGACAGACCAATTTTGCTGTCAGTAGCTGGTCTTGCCACTACAGAGTATGTCCAAATAATGTCCTTCTGCCATTAACTCTATTTTGTGTATCTTTGCTGAAAAAAAAAATGCATTTAGTAAAATATACAGAATGTAAATCTATTTTATTATAAAATTATATATATAATATTGTATTATATCATCACTATCAGCCTCCTCAGCTGATATCATTTTGCCACAGAACAGGACCATTTCAACCATAAACCCTACTCCTATCTCCCAATAGAAGTTATTATGCTCTGTAGAACCTTTCATTTCATTAACATCACAGTTTCACAATCTAGTACTGTGTTTATGTTGCTTACCTCTTCTCAAACTAGAGTCTTTATTTTTATGCCTGAATTAGAATACAGATAATTACCTGTATATAATTATAAAATTCTGAATTATTGCTTCCATACTGAGATTGTTAATACACAGTGTAGTGGTCAATTACATTAGGGTTTATTTGTTTTCTCTTATTTATTTAATAGATTCTGCCTTATTCTGGAGATGATTAAAATGAGTTTGGGAGTTTGGATAGCTATTTTTTTAGTCTTTTCTGGAATCCTGATCTTCAGGGATACCATTATTTTTCTGAAAAAGTTCAATCTGTATTCCAAAGAACTAACTTAAAACAGGCCTCCTGTAATACAATTTATTACATAGATTAGAGGAATAGTTTTACATATTCTTAGCTATCTGTTTAATTTCCTTTATTAATAATATACCAAACAAAACTCATAGTAAAATAAAAGCAAACCTCTCCAAAATGCACTTTTGTATTTCCCACAGAGACCAATTACGTTTATTATGCCATGACATCCCAAAATTTATGTGGAAACATTGAAAGATGGGTTATCAGAGAGAGTTACAACTCATTCCCCCTGGATTTAATTACAGGATGTAACTCAAAATGTAAGGCAATGTGTGGAAGACAAGCAAATCTCTTTGGATTTGATTAGACGATAGCCATGCCACATTTTCCCTCTTCTTATTACATCTGGAACTCTTCTGTTAATTTAGGAAGAAAGTACACTCTATGTTGACAAAATAGATTTTATATGGAATCTCACTTATCATCATACTCACTATTTTTATATATCAACATCCTGCCTGAAGAAACAGAATTGCAGTAAGAGCACACACCTATTTTTGACTTATATGCTCAATTGCACATGTCTGAATCAACCACTGACACATTCATTTAGAATGTACTTTTATTCTCTTTGTCATTTATCCCCAAAATGTTGTATTTTCTTAACTCAGTTACTCATATGTACTAGTACCTGACATGAAGTAAATTAGGATGTGTTATTACTCCCTACAGCCCATTGATGAAGAATTGGTCATTATGCACAATAACACTTTGCATTTTATAGAAATTCTTTCTATTTTCACATAAAACCAAGCTTTCTTGACATCACACATCAACGAAAAATCATAATCAGATGAAATTTTTTAACTACTAACTGCAGAATAGTCATTATGAGCAAATGCTAAAATATAGAAAATTGAGAGAAAAATAATTTTGTTCGCTAGAGCCCAATACTTTGTTCTCTTTCTAGCTTTGTTCTTTTTCTTTCAAGCTCTTAAGAACAAATTATCTTGAATAGAAATAACAATCACTTGTTCTTGTGTGTCTGGGCTTTAGGGATGTCTGTAAATCATTTTGACCACATTAGACTCAAGGTCTCAGAGTCTGGGCTCTAGGTTCTAAGCTCCATGTACAGTTCAAATTTGTTCCATACTTATCTCATCTTTCTTGAACTACTGCCTTCAGAGCATAATGTCCATTTTATATGTCCTATCCTTAGGCTCAGGCTCTGTGGTACATTTTATTTTCCTGACAGACCAGAAAGGTCATAAGAGCCTAGCCAAGTTTCTGCTTACATACAGATTATACAGGGAACTCAAGTAGCTCAACCACAGAAAAACTAACAATCTAATTTAAAAATGGTCAAGTGAGCTGAGCACATAACTGTCAAAGGAAGACATATGAATGCCCAAATAAGTACCAGAAAAACAATGTTCAACGTCGCTTAAAATAAGGGAAATGCAAATAAAAACTACAATGAGATATCATTTAACCCCAGTCAGAATGGCCATAATCAAAGAAACTAAGAATGGGAAGTGCTGGTGAGGCTGTGCTGAAAAGGTAACCCTCCTGAACTGCTACTGGGAATATAAATTAGTACAGCTTCTGTGGAAAAACTATATGATAGTTTCAAAAAATTATAAATAGAATAAAAATATCAGTTATCCCACTATATGGTACTTACTCAAAAGAGAGGAAATCACTCAGTTGGAAAGAGACATCCACACTTTCGCAGCATTGTTCACAATAGCTAAGTCATAGAATCAACCTAAATGCCCCAAAACTGATGACTAAATTTCTAAAATGTGGCATATACACATAATGGAATACTACTCAGACATAAAGAAAAATGACAGTTTGTCATTCAACACTAAGTAGATGAATCTAGAAGATTTAATGTTAAGTTAAATAAGCCAGTCTATGAAAGACAAACACAGTATGTTCCCACTCAATAGATACCGTATGTCTTCATTCTATGGCAGAAATGGAAAGATTCTAAGACATAATAGCAGGGAGAACAAACGTAGATATTAGAGACTGTATGGAAAGGGGGCAGATTATAAAGGGTGTAGAAGAAGAGGCTCAGAAAAACACTTAAGAGACAAAAGAATACAAGGTTCTTTGTTGAAAACAATGTACATAATAATATCCCTGATTTGACAATTGCACAGTGCATGTAGGCTTTGGAAAACCATTTGTAATCCATAAAGGTTAATGACAACATAAAAAGTGTTTTTCCCAGTGTGTAAAGAGTGTATATAGGTCAAATCATAGAAATTACCATGCCCATTATCAACAACAACTAACTTTTCATTTTCATATATCTGTTAATTTTTTTTTTTACCTGATCCCTTCCTTTCAACTCTCTGTTACCTAGCCCCTCTTATACTGTCTGTAGTATCTTTAGTTGGTCTCCCTGTTAATATGATCTTCCTTTGAATTAATGTAAATTTTAAAAATATATATGGAATGTCCACCTAATGAAATACTAAGCAACCATTGAAATTAATGTTATAAGAAGATGGCATAGCAATTACATTACTGGACTCCCACATGACCTACCATGGTTCAAGTCTCAGATCAGCTAGCTTGAAAATTTTATTGGGTGTGTGTGCAAGGGTACCCAAGATCCCAGGAGGAGAATCAAGGAAAAGGGATTGTACTGTGGCCATCCACCCTGGGGGTGATGTCTCACTTTCCCTCTCACTATCTCCATCTCTCTCTCTCTTTCCAGTGAGCACACATTCCCTAAGGCAAAAACCTCTCAAAAAAAAAAAATAGAAAGAAAAGAAAGTTATGAAGAATAAAAGAAAATATATTGATAATTTTACATAAAAAAGATTAATGACAATTAAATTTAAGTAAGAAAAATTTTAAAAGTGCTATGAACTGAAAGAGCTATGACAATTGGTATGTGAGTTCATTAGTATTTTTTCTTGAGAGGTTCTTGCTACAGGGCATGTGTGCTTGCCAGAGAGACAGAAAGACAGAAAGTGAGAAATCGCCCCCAAGGGGGGATGGCCACGATGCAATCCCTTCTCCATTCTCCTCTTGGGATCTTGGGCATGCACGCACATGCGCCCAGCATGAGTTTAAGCCACCGGGTCCAGGACTTGAACTGTGGTCGACTACATGGGAGTTCAGCGACATAGTCATTACGCTAACTGCTGGTCCCAGCTCATCAATTTTTATCTTATAATTCTTCTACTCTAAATTAATTTTGGCTGGTAGGCTTTGGACATCTATACTGTATATGTGTGTGTGTATTTTAACTTTTTCACACTCTACATTTTAAAATAAGTAATAGCTGGGCATGATTTTTAAAGACATATTCTGGTTCATAAGATTATGAGAACAATTATATAATTTTATTTTCCTATAATATTAAATTTAAAACTTTAAATGAAGAAAGCCTGCATAACTTCTCTCCAAAGCTTGTAACAGGATGGAGCTTGCTATCAAGCAAATAAAAATTTACAGTTAATTGTCCAGTGATTATTATTCTCCTTTTTGAAGACAAAAGAGATAACATATTTCAAAGCTGGAATTTTCAAGGTAGGGCATCTTTTTTTTTTTTTGAGAGGTTTTCACTATAGGGCGCGTGCGCTCGCCAGACAGACAGAGAGAGACATAGAGACAGAAAGTGAGAAATCACCCCCCAGAGGGGATGGTCACGCCGCAATCCCTTCTCCTCCATTCTCCTCTCGGGATCTTGGGCACACACGCACACGTGCCCGGCGTGAGTTTTAAGTCACTGGGTCCAGGACGCGAACTGCGGTCGACTACGTGGGAGTCCAGCGACATAGCCATTACGCTAACTGCTGGTTCCCCATGGTAGGGCATCTTTTGTTCCTGGGAAACTGGGTTTATAATATGTCACTTTCATAGATTGTTCAGCTCATTGATTTCTTTTGAGATGTTTGAGTAACCATGTATCTTTTGAGTCTTTCTCCTGAATTTTCTATGTCAGTTAAATAGTGTTAATTTATCTTTTCTTGGCTGTAACATATAGGACATAAAAAAAAAGAAAGACAGAGGTATTTTTTTTATGCACCATATATTTGACAGGTCTTTAAGTAGACTTGTACTTCCAAAGCTTCTTTCTGCCTTTAATTAGAAAAGCATTTTAAAAAATGTTCCCATATTCTGTGACACCCATTCTTAATAAACTGATTAAGTAGTTATCAAATATTTGGACTGCTCATAAAAAGAAACATATGAAGGTCATTGGTAATATTTATTTCAATCACATTATTTGGTTGAAAGAAACAAATGTGATATTTAGGAATCTGGTCACTTTGTAATCTTCTATTACAGAAGATACTTTCCAAACTTAGAGGAGATATTTTTGCTCTGTAATTTGGGGATTTTAACACCTCTCACAACAGAGCTCTACAATTTTGTGTAATACCCCTGAATCAGCCCACAAAAAATAGAAAAGAGATAGGCAATCATTTCCACTTTCAAATATGAGTAAGACTGTGGTGGTTAACATGTAGCCACAAAGAAAGGAGTGCTTTCTGAATCTGAATGAATAAAAAATCAGAGATTACTGGCAATAAAACAATCTTATGCCCCAAGGCAAAAAAAATTGGTACCATTATAAGGTTTATAAAGAATGTATTTTATAATTATAAAATTTCTTTTGAACACCGATTGCAACTTCTTTTTTTCTTTTCTTCTTCTTTTTTCTTTTTCTTTTCTTTTCTTTTTTCTTTTTTTCTTTTTTTTTAATTTGCCAGAGAGCATGTGCCCTCAGACCTGGACGTGGGAGAAAGTAAGAATGCACCCCCATGGGCCATAGCCATACTACATGCCCTTCTCTTTGGGATTTTGGGCATACACACACATGCAACCAGAATTTATTGAGTTACCCCATTTGGGACTTGAACTGCATTGGCCATGTAGGATATGGCCAGCCATGTGGGATCCAGCTCTCTTAAACTTCAGGCTATCCACTGGCCCCCAATTTGCTTCTCTTATTACTTTTTTTTCTTTATCTTAATCTTGCTGTCTCTCTCCCTCTCTCTCATAGACACACATACACACATATTTTTATTTATTTTATTCAATGATTGTGAAATGAGACAAAGATGTAAGAGAGTCATCCACATATTTTGAACGTTTGCTAGTACTATTCCGAATTTTCCAATTTATGTAAATCTGGCTACTCCCACTGATCTTCACAATTCTACTGAGTAATCACTTTGTTGATACTTCCCTAATGATTATAGGGAAGCTTCTCTGTAATCATATAATGATATAGCTTCCTGAGAGCATAAGTTCCAATTTTGTGTGATTTCTATGATATATACATATTTTTATTGCTACAAATATCATGTCACAATTTCTTTATTTGTGCCTAAATCTAGCTCAGATGCAGTGCCTTATTCTTCTCTATTTTCTCAACCCTAGGACAGTGTTTGGCAAATGGCAGCCGTGAAATACACACTTATTGAATGGAAATGATCTTAGGTGAAGCTTGAAAAGTTTTTTTTTTTTTTGGTCAGTTTTGGGTTTACTAGTGTTTTCATCATACTCAGAATTTTCTCCTCATATACCCAGGACTGTATTAGCAACTGTTATAGAAAAAGGGAAGAAATGCCATTGTGAAGGAAAGTAATTTAAAACATTAGATATATAATTTTTGGCTGTCTATTAGGATGTAGGAACTGTGGATATTGTAATTTTAACTACAAGTTAGAGAAATGGATGTATGTGATAGTTTATTTTAGCTATGCTATGAGTAAGGATGTGCAAGTGAAGAATTGCCATTTGAGTATCATGAATAATAGTCTTTTGGTTATGAAAAGGATGGAGAAGGGTGTCGCTACAAGGAAAAATATGAGAAACTATGAGAAGTTGACTAGAAGGTGAAATATAGAGGTGGTACACAAATGTTAACACACACACATACACACACATCATTTTATAAAGGATGCTTTTCAAGTATCTGAATTTTGGAAAGTGGGGAGGAACAAAAATTTTTCTTAAGAAAGATAAAATGTCACTTCACATTTTCCATTATTTTCTCATAAATATAAGCAAAATTTGTAGGATTCAGGATAAAATCTTTGTTAACTGAAGTATACATTCCATACTCTTTTAGAAGAAAAGCATTCTTCGTCATATTTTCCTAAATCATTATATGTTCAATTTCTGATTTTTCCTCCTCATTAAAGTGATTACTTGAGGAAGAAAAATGTTCAGGGCTGTCAATTATTTCAGGTCACTTTGGTTCTATAGTTTTCAGATACTGGGTTTCTTCTTCATCATCTTCTTCTTATGTTACAGGCAGTTTAGGTTTTATTTTCCTTTTCTTTACCAGAGGTACATGGTAAACATCATATTAACAATATACACCTTTAGTACCATAAATTCTACTACTGGTAGGTCCACTGGTACTGTTTGGCTGTTTTCTTCAGGACCCTTTCAGTTAGCTGGTCGTGTTTGGAGGATCTTTGCAGATGTATGTATATGTAAAGATACTTTTATTCTCATTTCTGGACTGGAACTTGAAGCTATAGATAAAATTTCTAGGGTCTTCTTTGGAATTTCACTTGATGGAGGAGAAGCAAGAAATTTATCCACCTACTTTAAAGATGTGGCACTGTGAAGTTTCTAAAGGACTAAAGGATGGCACCACGGAACATAATTCAAAACCTGCAGTAGGATTCTGCTTCTGTTCTACAAGTTTGTAGGTAATTAGCATCTTCAGAAATGACTTAGTTTATAACTATCTCCTCAGATCTCAGCAGTAAAGACTTCCTGTGTATCTGAATTGGCTGTGATGCCATAGGTTTAAATGAATATTGTAGCTCAATCAACCTTAATTTTTCTAGATGTACGTGGGTTTATCCTCATTTAAAAGATCGCCTGGCTTTTTTCTCTCTGGAAGCTGGTCTATAGCTATAGCTAGATGATACATTTTTGTCTTCTTCACAGCCTTTCACTCCAGGGCTAAAATGTAATTCAGCATAAAAGCATTCTTCTGAGGAAAGATCCTTATTAGGATTCTCATGAAGCATGATGACAATCTGAATCATGTAGTTGAGTGAATTGACAATATTTAAATAATCCATAGCTCATTTCCAATATTTATCCTTTGATTCATCTCATAAAAAGCACCATAGTGAAAAGTAGGTAATAAAGAATGTGCATGACTTTCACTGGTAAAGTATAATCAAGTACGGACATGACATTCAGGAGAAAGAGCACCTCTGGGGTGCAGAGGATGGAGTTCATTTACAGTGTCACTCTCTGGCATCCTCTGAAGGTCTGAGTGAATCCTGCTAACTAAAGGAGTATAGTAGCCTTTGCAATATTCAGTTTTTCAGCTTTACATACAATATTACTGAGGGGATAATCTATATGCCAATGCCTTCAAAAATTGGTATAACTCTATTTTGTTTATCGTGTTTTCTGATTTCAAGTAATCATTGTGCTGAATACCATATTTTATGTTGCCATATATGTCAGGGATTTTACTTCTATCATGTCTTCCATTTTTTGTTTTAAAGTCTTCCTCCACCTTGGGCCATCTATACAGAATAAGCTTCAATGTTTCACTATGGTAAAGCTGAATATCTGATTATTTGAGATCTTCCATTCAATGTCTGATTTAAGAAGTTAAACACTGAATCATGGAATAAACTGGCATAGGTCTTCAGAGGATTTTTAATAAAACGCATTTATTTAAAGAAAAATGCTTCCAGAATCTTCCAGAAGCTTTTCAGAACTTTAGCAGTAATACCTGTTTCTGAAGTATTTCAAGAAGACTCTCTGACATGTTGCTGAAAACTACTCAGAGAGGCAGTATCACTGTCCAAAAGATCATTCATATTTGTACATTTTACATCTGGACAAGATTGGGTGTAAGGTCTCCTTCTAGAGTTAACAGGCTCTTTGCAAAGGCAGTTGTGGTTATCTGACTCATTCTTCAGAGGCGTATGTAATCTAAGTAAACCACAACCAGGAACTCCTGCATAATCTCCTTGACCTCCAAGATACGTACACCTGAGAGCTCATCCAAGTTCTTCAGTGTGGACACTGCCTGCAGGGGTTAATTCTAGACCCTATTTTACACTCACAAGTCAGGATGGTTCTTCTCTTCAGCTATCTTCCTTTTCACTATGTTTTGGGACAACCATGGGGAAGAGAAGTCAACCGGACCTTACAAAATAGTCTAGAAAAATGTTTATACATTTCTAATATGGTCCTAAATTGTTCAAATTTTGGTTCATTTTCTTCAATTTCAGAGTCACTATTTTGTCCCAGTTCCATAAAAAGTTGTCAGGCAACACTTCTGATAATTGTTTTGGCTTTTTGAGTTTTAAATTTCTCAGATTTATATCGATCACATTTTTCAAAAAGATAAACAATTTTTGACGACTCATTTTCATTTTTTGTGAAGGTCTCACTGATGCGCTACATTCACTCAAAAGTTAAATACTCACGTATAACCATCAGATTCTCTCATTACAATTAGAGTAACAAAACCTGCACTTTAAAATGTTCTTGAGTGCTTTTAATGAATTCATGAGGCCCAAGGGAGGGGATGCAGCCAGGAACCCTCCAAGGCTCTGTGTCTGTCTTCACAAACCTGCTGATCACTGCTTTCTTTCAATGACAACGGCTAACACTCACAGAGGTGCCTGAGTCTGATGATTTTCTGTGCTCTTTCAAAGAGAAGCTCAACACGTCAAACACATCACCTAGAAGATCATTTGAACACTACACATACATGTTTTTGCTATTCATCTCACAAGCATTGAGTCATAATATACTTGCCAAGATAAGGGAGAACCTCTAACTGCCAGAAACATGCAAGCTGAAGTTGGGCTCCACCATGCAGCAGACAGCTCCCAAGGGACCTAGATGGATGCACGCAAGAACAGAGTTCTGTCAGGCTGAAAGAGGAGCAGTCCAAACATGCCAGAGCAGAGTGAGCCTAGCCCTGGGGACAGGCCCTGCCCCGCATCCAGGTTTCTTCTCTTTTTTGTTATTTTTGAACAGAATTGGCTTAGAAATTTTGGCTTTATATTTAAGTACGTGTAATTGAAAAGTTAACAAATGTCGTTAATTGTGTCCTGAGGTCCTGATTAATCATGCTAGAAGAAATCTGTCTAGAACCCAGGATTCTGATGCTAACAAGCTGCATGTCATTTCTATGTATTCTTACGAAAATTAAAAAAAAAAAAAAAACAGATTTTTCTATGTCAAGTAGTTCTCTTTATTACAATAAAGCTTTAATCTCTGACAACCAAATAGTCTTCTCAAGTAATTGACTAGCGCACTTGGGTTTATAAATGATGTTTTTTGCAAAGATCACCAGAGACACAAAGAACAAATGAAGAGATTCTTTGGAGAGTTTTTTCTGAGTTCTTCATTATATAACTGGGTGGATAGGAACAAAGAAGGGAATATGGGGGAGGAGGGTAGATATCTTCATAACAGATGAATTAAGCTATTCACTTCATTCTTTCTTCTAAAGACTCCTCCACTCCCTCCAGCCTTTCCAGCCAGTCAGAATCATAGGTGCACATTTACCAAGTACACGGGTTGACTTGGAATGGTGTCTGCTATTTTCCAGGCTGATACAGCATTGCTCGAGCAGCACATTTTCAATGTACCCCTGGTCCATCTCTTTTGTGTGACTTTTTAGGGCAATGGAGGTGAGGTTGAAGAACAGTTTTTCTTTCACTATAAGCTGTGAATAAGAGCTATCCACCTGACAAGCTAAGGAGATCTACCACTAGAAGTTGATTTCAAAGAAAAATAACAGATAAACAAAATGACAACTCCTAAAGAATCACATACATAGAATCTCATCTCCTTCAAATGTGGAATTGTAACAGAAACAGCCATATGAGGCCAATAGGTGGTGAGGTGGTTAAGGTGCTGGGTTTCCACATGGCCAACAGCAGTTTGAGACCCAGACTTGGCTGTTCGAAAATTATTCTGAACACATGTGTGCGAGTGCCCAAAATCCTGAGAGGAAAATGGAGGAGAAGTGAATGTGGCAATACCTCCCTCCAGGGAGTGATTTCTTACTTTCCCTCTCTGTCTCTCTCTGACAAGTGCATGTGCCCTATGGCAGGGACCTAAAAAAAATAAATAAATAAATAAATAAATCACAGAATAAAAATACCTAGATTTAACTTATCACTTCATAACTGCTTCAAAAAGAAATATTGCACACCATAAAGCCAACAGTCCTCAAGCAATACAGACTGTATAAGTAATGACCCTTGTAGATGCACCAATAAGTTTTTTTCACTTTACAGTTCTTTAATGCTCACGGGTCATCTCTAGGACTGCAAATTTTTTGATAAGGTACCTGCATTTAAATAGTAGTGGAAAAAGTGAGCGGAAGCTTTAATCAAGCAGGAGAGATTTTAGGAGTAATGTCACATTGGATGGAATTATTTTAAATGCACTATATACATAGAAAGGAGATGACAAATGGATGGAAAAATGAAATAGATCAATATATTGATTGTCTTTGTCCAAAGACAAAACAAGTTTGTTAATTTTCTACCCTATTCAGTGCATAATAAAATGAAACAAATGAACATTTAGTCAGTTCATATTATTCACCAGAAACTGAACTTTCTTGATTTTCCTGACATATTCATTGACTTTAGAAGTTTACAGTAGAGTGATGGAATAGATACTTTGAAACATCAAACTGTATAGTTTAATACAATATGATACAGTTATACTGTAATTACATTATAATTATTAGAGTAAAAACAGGATATAAATAAAAAATGGGGACATTAAAAAAAGTATGATAGGGGCTGATAGGTGGCATGGTGGTTAAAGGCACTGGAATCCCACATGACTGACAATGGTTCGAGTCCCGGGCCTGGCAGCTTTCTCTCTCTCTCTCATTAAAATTGAAAAATAATAATAATAAATAAATAGTCTTTTAGAAAAGTATGCTAAATTATATCTAGGATTTCAGGAAAACTTTAAAAAATGTGTTCTTGAGCTGATCTTTGAAAGATGAGCCTTTCAAGCCTTTCAGATGGTAGTAGTATAATAGTGGAAAGAAACTTGATTAACAAAGGAAAAGTACAACAAAAACATCAGTAATCATTAGGGATGTTAAAACAGTTCAGTGTTGTCTAAGGCAGAGAAGAGAGGCAGAAAATAAGGTTGTAAAATACAAGATTGTTTATAAGTCAGGATATTTTATCTTGACTATGATGAGAAGCCATTAACAAATTTTAGGCAAAGGATTTATTTGATTTCAATTTAAAATATTACTCTAGTTGCAGAATGAGGAAAGAGAAATGAAATAGGGCAAGATTACAGGTAAATATTGATACAAACCAGGCAAAATATGATATAGCCAGAACTGAGAGGTTGATAAAAATTTGAGAGATACTTAAAAGTAGAGTTGTCAATTATCGTTGTCTTTATACTTTAGAGATTGAAGACAGTTAGGGTTTAGGAAAATGCCCAGGCTCCAGGGTTTAGTAGAAAAAGCTGACATTACATCATCATTGTTAAATTGAGACATAAACTAGAGAGGCATTAAAAATGACAGTTAAGGGACCAGCAGATAGTGTAATAGTTATGTCATTGGACTACCCGTAGTCAACCATGGTTCAAGACCCAGAACTGGTGGTTTAAACTTACACTGGGTGTGTGTTTGCATGTGTGCCCAAGATCCTGAGACAAGAATGGAGAAGAAGGGATTGCAGTGTGGTCATTCTGCTGAGGGGTGATTTCTTGCTTTCTGTCTCTCCATCTCTCTATGTCACTCTACCAAGTACATATGCCCTGTAGCAAAAATCTCTCTCTAAAAAAAAGTACAGTTAAAGTAATAATTAGAAGATCATTAATGATATTAGCAAAGTTTATTTTAGTGAAATAATGGTTGAAATCAGGCTTAAAAAGTTGAAAAAAAAACAAAGAAAAAGAATAACAGAGATCACGGCAGTCATGTTGTGGCTATAATAAAAAATGGATGCATATGCTTAGAGAGAATCAAGGAAAATAAGAACTGGTACAGTGTTCCCTGTGATGTATTGTTGTTTCAATGATAATCATCTTTAGATTTTACATAGAAAGCTAAAGTCTACAGAAAATTCTATTAGTCACCAATACCACAGAGAAAAAGAATGAAGCAAATAAAAAATTTTGTTTAAGATTGGTTAGTGATTGCCAATTAGTCAAGAAATGTAATAGTGTGTCTACTCTTTGGTGAAAGGTTGTATCTCTATGACAAGTTCACCACTGAAGAGTTTCATAGAAAGAAATCAGATTTATCTGAGTTATATGGACTAACTTCCCCGTTGCTAATAAAATAAAACTGAATATTTTGCTTAGATTTAATAATTTATTTTGCCTACATTTGTATAGCTCAGTAGCTAAATGTATAATTCAATTGTATAAAATTAATAGTACTAGCCTCTTACAATACTGAGGTATCTGTTATTTACTTCCAAATAATGTTCTTGAAAGTCAGTAGTTTGTATTATTCATAATTTGTTAATTCATTAAAAAGCACTCGAGTGAGCACTTGATTATATTAGGTACTATGCTGAAAATTCAGTTTGTTCGTGAAATTATGTATCATAGTCTCAGGCATCCTGGCCCTTAATCAGTAATGATGTTGACGCATTCATAGCTAACGATAAAAGGTACTTTGTGAAAAGTTCCATTGGTATATGCTATCTAATTTTAGGGCACCAACGATTATTTCAGGTTGAAATCACTTGTCACGGTATATTTACTTATACCTGAAGGATCCTAGATTTTTTTTTTTTTTTGAGAGAGGTTTTTGCTATAGATTGTGTTCACTCACCAGAGAGACAGAGAGAGACAGAAAGCGAGAAATCACCCTCTCCCCAGGGGGGATGGCCACGGCCACGCCACAATCCCTTCTCCTCCATTCTCCTCCTGGTATCTTGGGCACACATGCAAACATGTCCGGCGTGAGTATAAGCCACCGAGTCCAAGACTCAAAACACGGTAGGCTACATGAGAGTCCAGCAACGTAGCCACTATGCCAACAGCTGGTCCCAAGGATCCTAGAATTTTGATAAATAAATGTTGGAATTGAAAATCACAGTTTCAAGAGGATGAAATAATAGCAGGAAGCCTGAATTGGAGAGAATAGAGTTTAGAGCAAGGGGACAAGAAATACACTTTTGTAGCAAACTCAGACATTAAGTAGTAAAGCTATGAATGAAAATAGTAGTATTAGAAACAAAAGGAGAAAATTAGTAAGAGAGATTGGAAGAAATAATAATGATTTGACAAGTATTTGATAGAGAATATAAACAAGATGAAAAAAATGAAATCATGAATCCAAGAATTGAGGTAGAATGGGTGAAAGAATGAAATAAAAAGTCAATGTTTTTGTTATTTTAGAGTAGAACTAACAATTTGATTCTAACCATTGAAAGAATATGCTAAAAACAAAATGTTATGTCAAAATGCTCAGAAGAAAAACATACCAACGTAAACAATCCACAGATAGAAGCCATTGCAGGATGCATTTCTCACTGGCATATTTTACCACTAATTATAAGGGAGTGAGCATTTACTGTAAGAAAAAAAATGTCAACCCAGGTATTTCACTGTAATTCTGCCTGGTCTTCAAGGAGTTATTTATATCAGCATTGAGGTCTTTGTTCCTCAATGTTTACACTTCGTAGAAATTGCACCCTATTGGCCAGTCATTTCTCTTTTGACTGCAAAGCTAGTTTGCAGGATCTTATCACATACCAACCACTTCTAGAGTTGTTAGAGCTTCTGAATTTGTAGCTTATTGGTCAGAAGCACAGGTGTTCTCTCTTTTTTTTTTTTTTACTATAGGCGATAGGTCGTGTGTGCTCACCAGACAGACAGAGAGAGACAGAGAGAAAGAAAGTGAGAAACCACCCCCCAGGGAGGTTGGCCATGCCGCAATCCCTTCTCCTCCATTCTCTTCTCAGGATCTTGGGCACACACGCACATGCGCCCAGCATGAGTTTAAGCCACTGGGTCCGGGACTCAAACTGAAGTCGACTACATGGGAGTCCAGTGACATAGCCATTACACTAACTGCTGGTCCCTGAAGCACAGGTGTTCTAAGGACCCCTAAGAACAACTGGTGACCATGGTCTTGCTTCTTAATTTGTGGAGTCTATGCTAATTTTAGGTGGTTAATGTCATAACTGAATTGCAGAACACTAAGTGGAGTTGAAAAAGAACAGTGTTCAATGAATATATTGTAACTAACTAACACGTCTACAATTTATCAGGGGATTTGGAAACATGAAACTAACCCTATGTGTGATAAGAGAAAAAAAGAGCTCAGTACTCTAGACAGTGGGTAATTTTGACAAGTGGTCAGAAAATTATACAAAGGACCAGCAGTTGGCGTAATGGCTATGTCGCTGGACTCCCACGTAGTC
>NW_006159882.1:1571573-1588126 GCF_000334495.1 Tupaia belangeri chinensis
GCGAGACACGCGCCCCTAAAGAAAAACCCCTCAAAAAAAAAAAAAAAAAAAAGAAAGAAAATTATACAAAGAGGTTACACACACACAAAAAAACACTTGATTGCTTTTGTTTTTGCTATAGGGCATGTGCACTCACCAGAAAGAGACAGACAGAGAGAGAGAGAGATCACCCCTTAGGGAGGATGGGCACACCACAATCATGCAATCATATATCCTTCTCTCCTCACAGGATTTTGGACAGTCATCCATCCATATGGGATCCAGCACCTTAACCACCATGTACCTACTGGCCCAGAAAATACAGTTGTAATAAATAAAGAAAACATTGAAAAGGACCTTAAACCCAAAAAAAGCATGAGTAGTGAATAAAGAATACCAAAAAAAAAAAAAAAAATTGCAACTGAGGAAAAAATCTCTAGAATGCAGATTTCCTAGAAAAATCACACCAGGGTTGAAAGAGCTTTAGGAGCATTCAAAAGTGTTAAAATAAAATCGGTCATGGTAAGGACCATGAGGAGAACTTTTACTTTCCTTGGCCATAATTTTTCTAATAAAATAATAATTTAGTAACCCTTTCACATGATAATAGAAACTTTGCTTATTCATAATAATTAAAACATATTGGTAGCATGGAGTCATCGCATCCTTGCTTGAAAAATTAGGATGACCCTCATGCTACCGGTATTTCAGTGTATGATTAGATTTGGAATTGTTTTTGCTACCCTCACTGATATCGAAGATACTTTATGTTATCTCTATAAACTTATTTAGCAAATAATACCCTTATCTTAGTCTGTTTCTGCATTACTAACAGAAATACCTGAGACTGAGTGAATAAAAGAGAAAAGCGGTTTATTTTTACTTGAAATTTTGACAGCTGGTAAGTCCAAAGGCTTAGGCCTGGCATCAGGCCAACAACAGCTGGCAGAAACAAAGGATGTATGCAAAGAGAGAGAGCTTGTGACAGCTCTCTTTTCTTTATTTTTTGAGAGAGATTTTTATTTTATTTTATTTTATTTTATTTTATTTTATTTTATTTTATTTTATTTTGTAGAGCATGTGTGTTCACTGGAGAGACAGAGAGACAGAAAGCAAGAAATCCCCCCTAGCCCCCAAGGGGATGGCCAATCCCATCTCTTCCATTCTGCTGTTGAGACTTTGGGCATGCATACGCATGCCGCTGGGTCTGGGATTCAAACCAGGAGCGACTATGTGGGAGTTCATCAGTGTAACCATTACACCATCTGCTGTTCTCCAACTCTCTTTTCTAACATCAGCTCCTGTAAGAACTAATCCCTTCTCATGGAGAGCTAGAATTCACTGGCTTGTGAGACATCTTTAATCTTTTCCTGTGACTGCTGCATTCATAACACAGTCACCATGCTCCAGTCACTGCCAAACTACCTCTGAACATCAAGATCCAAGGTAAGTAACTCTCAGGGCTGAATCATCAAACCTTAACAACCTTAACCCTGAGCTCTGTAATATAGATGAATACTAAAAGCCTATCTTTTCTTTACTTGATGACTTCTGTTACTGTTTGCTTTAATTTGGTTATTAACCTTCAAATAGTAGACACCAGTTATAGCCTAGAGAACAAATAGAGATATACAATCCAATTAATAAGGGTAAGTGTATATGTACCTAACTTAATGAATACTTATGAAGATTCTTACATTGACTTTCTTATATTTAAGTCATGAGTATGTCTACTGTAATTTTATGATAAAATATTATTTAATTTCAAATTACAATGCCACATATGTTATAGAGTTTTTTAATCTTCTTTTAGTAACTAAATTTAAATATTAGAAATTAAGTAAAAACGTAACAAGAAAAAGTTACACTAAAGAACAGAAATAAATGTATGTGTGTGTGTGTGTGTATGCATATATACATTTGCAAAATTGTGTTATATAGATACAGAAGGGTCATATTTAATAGTGACATATTTAGAAGGATTTGGAAATTTGGTCATATGGAATTTCACATAAAAATGTATGAATATAAGCCAGTTCAAGTTACATCTTCGGCTACATTAGCCCATGTACCTGAAATTACAGTTGTCCTAGAACATTTTCTTGTGGTTATTTTAAAATTATCTTCCTCAATGTTTCAACACTTACTATAACTATTTGACATTTCTAGGGGTCTCATTGTACTGGCCTTCATTTAGTTGAAGCAATTGGGTCAGAGATCTACTCCTAAGGACAGAATGTGACATGAAAAAGCCATCAGGATTTTGTCAATCTCCTAACGGGAGGAGATGCACAGATTGAGTCCATGTCCAATGATGTGGCAGGCCTAGGGATGACTTTGGCAATGATCAGTGATGAGTTCTAGGGAACATAGAACAGAATAGTAGAGTCATCTAAGCAGGCCATGACCCTTGGGAGCTAAGTGAAAAGTCATTCCTGAGACACCTCATAAACATCAGTACCTCCAAAAGTGTATGGGATATAAAAAAAAAAAAACACCTAAGTTCTGTCTCCAAAAGTGTATGGGATATAAAAAAAAAAACCCTAAGTTCTGCCTTCACAAAGCAAGGAGCAAGGCTGACTCAATGGTCTTAGTCAGGGGATATGAGTCACAAAACGGCCAGCTTCTGAGTGTGCCTAGGCAATATAGCTCATCACACAGTAAGCACAAATTATAATAAGACTGATGGAAAAAAATGAATTGTTGAAATATGAGTGCTCCATTCTCAGTACGCTCCGAAATTCATGGCTTGTTCTTGTTGGATTAGATATTAGCTCTCAAGTACGAAAAAGATAGCCATACTTGTCATGGAGATATTGTATCTAGTGAAAGTGAGCCAGGCCTTCTAGGTTTGGGGTTCCTTATGCTCTTCTTTCCTGTGGCATAATGGTTTAGAAGCCACCATGGAACTAGAACTGCTGATCATCATCAGTCATCTCAACTTAAAATGAAAAATGAAAGGCAGTGAAAAGACAGAGGCTGACATTTTTCTTAGATAAGTTTTTTTTAATATATTTAAAATGAAATATGTGGATTTCCTGGTTGATGACTGACTAAAATAGATACAGAGAGTAAATTTGTGATTGACATTATCACTAATCTTCCACCCAGTAGGTTACATTACATTACAAAAGAAAAACATGAAAGGTCATGTTTGATGAGAATCAGCTTTGGAAGAAACCTCAGTTCATGAATAATAACCCTCAATAAAGGGAAATGTAAATCACAGAAATGTTATCAAGAGAGGAAAGGGAGCATCAATGTTTGATATGGTAGTCTATTAACTGATATAATGGAAATGAAGATCTTTCTAGTGAAAAATCTATAAAAAAAAAATTGAACCAGCTGCTTATAGGTCATCTGTCTTTTAAAGTCAGCTCAGTGATACTAAAAGAACACTGATATTTTAAAGCTAAATATGCAAAATATTTTTAGCAAATTTTGGGACATTCAGCATACCTCATTTAAAGTCTCATTGGTGCTGGCTAATGTTTGTGAAATTCCACATTTGGGCTAGTAAATATTTTTGTTTCTCAATAATTATTTTGTTGAGGGTAATTTTTCACATTCTATAGCAATTTAATTTCTCACACCTTTCAAGTTTTGAAATACAATCCATATCCAAGACCACTGTGGTGGTGGATGGGCTGGGCAAGCCTACGTGCAGACTCAGCCAGAGGATGCAGAGTGAGTGCCTTTGATCACTCACTGCCCTGCTAGTCCTGCACTGTCCCCTGTGGATGGCAGGAGGCACCCAAATATACCTCTTCATATCTGGTGCACACTCAGGTTCTTGTGTCCTCAGAACTGTGAGGCCACAGTGAGGATAGATCATCCTTTTCCTCAAGACCTACCTGAAGAGGTGCCACCAGAACTTGAGGACAAAGTGGAGCCAGGGTTGGCATCCTCGTAATCAAAGCATGAGAGGAGAGCAAAAGGGATCATAACCATCCATTACAAACTGCATGTGAGATGACATCTGAGAGATATTTTCAACATGTGAAGTTAAGCAGCTACAGTGATGAGAACCTCGTACTACTGAGATACTTCCCCTCTTTTTTACTTTGGAAGAGAAGGAAGACATAGTTTGGTTGTCTTTTCTGAGGAGGCCTATTCAAGAAGTGACAGATTCTTGGGTCAAGAATTTAAAATGTTAACAGGTTCAGGCCACCAGGTGGTGTGGTGAAGGTGCAGGATCCCACATGTCTGAATCAGTGGTTGGAATCCTGGACCTGGAAGACTAAAAGACATGCCAGGCATATGTGCATGTGTGCCCAAAATCTCAAAAGGAGAATGAAGAAGGGATTTTAATGTGGCACTCCTTCTGAGGGGGGGTGAGTTCTCATTTTCTTTCTTTCTCTGTCTTTCTGGCTATCTCTGGTGAGCACTCACTCCCTATAGTGAGAAGTCTAAAAAAAAGAAAAAGTGAAAGGTTCAAACTTGGTAATAATAAAAATAAACTAGTCAACTTAAAGCTGATATTGTGCTACAAATAACCCATTAGTGAGTAAAAATCTCTTATTATAAATTAAAATTAGTGATAAATAAATAAGGAAAAACATTTTAAAAATCGATACAATGTTAATTCACCCTTCCCAGCTTATGATGACTAAGCAATAATGTAAGCATCGGACAGTGTAGTGTGCTGGATATAATTAACTTATAACAAATCAGCTCTTATATGCTTAAAACCTTTTTTCTATCAAAGGTCTATAAGTCAGTAAGAGAATGTGATAATTTCTTTAGACAATTAAAAACATTAGATTTTAAAATTAGGAATGTACTGTTAAGATTATTTTGGGGAACCAGCAGTTAGCGTAATAGCTATGTCGCTGAACTCCCATGTAGTCGACCGCGGTTCGTGTCCCGGACCCACCCGGTGGCTTAAAACTCACACTGGGCGCATGTGCGTGCATGCCCAAAGTCCCGAGAGGAGAATGGAGGAGAAGGGATTGCGACGTGACCACCCCTCTGGGGGGGTGATTTCTCGCTTTCTGTCTTTATGTCTCTCTCTGTCTGTCTGGCGAGTGCACGTGCCCTATAACGAAAACCTTTCCAAAAAAAAAAAAAAAAAGATTATTTTATTATAATATTAAAGCATGGTAAAAAATATATTGTTTCTTCAGTTACCTTATTACATTATTTAAACTGTAAAAATACACAAAATGTGGCAATAAGGTTTTGCAGTGGGTTGGTAAGATTAGGTTCAACTCTGAATACAAAAGCAAGTGGGAATTTATACCCAAAGAGTAAGTTGAAAATTAGTGGACAGAAAATTTAGTAAGAAATAACATCAGGGGTAATGAGTATACAAGAAAAATCCATCTATGTGAATTACATAGAAGTGTGCCGATAGACGTAGATGTTTCAGAAGGCTAACTAATTTTTTTTTCAAGCAAAGAATTTATTGTCAGTAAAAAAAATTTGAGCACAAGGTAAAACAGATTTTAGCTAAAAATAAAACATAATTATTTGGAAACTGCTTAAAATATTACATAAATATTTACTTTAAAAGCTAACATAACAAAATTAAATATTATAGAGAAAGTCACAATAAAATGTAAGAACCAATGTCAAGCAAGTAGAGTGCTGATTGGATAAAAATCTATAGTTTAACATGATTTTTAACAAATTAGAATTTTTGAATGTTTAAGATAAGCTTGAAACTTGAGAAATTAAGAGAAGACCTAAATAACTTTTTGAATGAAGAAACAAATAAAGATAATGCAAAATAATAATTCAATTAGAAACAGAGAAGTAAGCTATTTTTAAAAGCGCACAACATAGTTTTAGTTAATAAAATTTATCAAGTTTAAAAAGGAAATTAACCTCAGAGGAAGAAAAAAGGGTTTCTTTTTTTTTTGTTATTTAAATTGAGTAAAAGACTTGGGCCAGTTTGGTGTGTTAGTTAAGGCAGCTGGAACCCACGTACTGATTCTACAGTTTGAGTCCTGACATGGTAGCTTGAAAATTGTGTCAGTTCATGTGGGTATATGCACAAAATCCCAAGAGAAGGGAAGAGAGGGGATTGTGGCATGACCTTCCCCATCTCACGTTCTTGCTCTCTCTCTCTCCAGCAAACACGCACACACCCTATAGCAAAAGGTTTAAAGAAATTGAGTAAAGGGCCAGCAGGTGGTATGGTGGTAAAGCGCCGGACTCCACAGGGTGGTTCAAGTCCCAGACCCAGCAGCTTGAAAATCAAATTGAGTGTGTGTACATGCATGCCCAAAATCCTGAGAAAAAAATGAAGGAGAAATGTTTGCAACAAGGCCATCTGCCTAGGGAAGTGATTTCTCACTTTTCCTCCATCTGTTTCTTGTCAGTGAGCAGATACACTCTTATGTAAAAACCTAAAGAAAGAAAAAGAATAAAAAACTCTGTTAGTCTATAATAAATAATGAGAGTTCTGAATGAAATGTTTATTTTTCAAGAAGATATATTTTTAAAACATCTTCACCATAAGACTTAGTATAACAGTACAGAAAAGTATTGAACAAGGCACCTAAAAGGCCAGAAATCAATACTTTGAGAAGATAATTCTGCAAAATGTTTGAAAAATTGACAATTCTGGGGCCACTTAAATGTTTCATCACATAGGGAAAAGAAGAAATGCTCACATTGTCGTTTCTAGAACATGAGAAACCAGAATAGAAGAAAATGGCATTTTTGATAGATCTCAATGTCTGAAGGTGAGCATAAGCATGGTGAATAGGACTAATAACTGAACACCGCACATGTTCTATTGTTCTCATCACAGGAAAATGTGAGATGATGCACATGGAATTTACCTTCATTTAATCACTCCACATTATGTTAAAAATTCTAAAGCACTTTGCATTTTATAAACATGTACAGCTATAATTTACATACATATTTAAAGTATATAAAGGGCGGAAAAATGAAATACAACACATATATTAAAAGGTACACAAAATGGAAATGTCCACCTTAATTTGATAAAATGAATACCCATATAATCATTACCCAGGCCAAGAAATAAAATACTGCTGGTACCTTGGAATGCGATGCATATTCTTATTACAGCCTCTTCCCTGCTTCAAGAAGGTTACCACCCTTATGAATTTGATAGTTGTAAATTATCTTTATTTTACTGTTATTTAGTCATTGTGTTTTATTATCTAAGATAAATATATATGTGTGTGTACATATATAATTACATTTCCCCATATCGAAAATTTATTTAAAACAAATAATGAGGCACTTACACTTTTGTGTCTGTCTTCTTTTACTCCAATACTACAATAAAAATTCACTCGCTGGATTTAACAGCAGTTGAACTGAGCGGACAAAAGAAAGACTCAATAAAATTGAAGATGGAACAATTTAAATGATCCAGTGTGAATACTAGAAAAAAGAAAATAATTAAGATAAATTAGACTCTTAGGAAGTTAAGGGACACCATCAACAATTCCATAATATACATAGGGTAAGTTTCCAAAGATGACATTGTAAACAGGCAGGAAAAAGTATTTGAAAAAATAATCGTGGGCAACTTTGTAAATGTCATTGTGGCAGAACTCTGTATGTCCAAGAATAACAATGATGTTCAAGCAGAGTAAACTCAAAAAGATCTATACAAAGATGTCCTATAATCAAATTGTTCACACACACACACACATACACACACACACGCACACACACACAAAGAAAACCCAGCACCAAACAACTTCCCTGGTAAATTATACCAAACATTTAAATAAAAGAATTAAAGCCAATCTCATCAATTTTTTAAAAAATCAAACAAGGAGGGCATACTTCCTGACACATTCTATGAGGCCAACATTATCTTGTATCAAAACTAGAATTTACTACAAAAAAACATAGTATAGACTAATATGCCTCAAGAATATAGGTACAAATAATATTCAGCAGACCACTAGTAAACCTAGGCAGCACAATGAAATGATCATATTCTATGGCCAAATGGAACTTATCTCCAACAGGCAAGGTTGGTTCAACATAAGAAATCAGTCAGTGTTACATACCGCATAAATAGATGAAGGAAAACACCCAGAGATCATTTTAATAGAGGCAAAAAAACATCTGACAAAATTCAATACTCATTAATGTTAAAAAAAAAAACCCTCCCCCCAGAAATAGAAGACTAGAAATAGAATGGAATTAAACATCTTTTTGAAGGACATTTACTAAAGAACCTAATATATTCACAAGTAAAGGACTGAAGTCTAAAGGTGAGAAAACAAGGGAAGTTACTCACTTCCCCATTGATATAAAACTTCATCCTGGGGACCAGCAGTTAGCGTAATAGCATAATCGAACTGAGGTCGACTACTCCCATGTAGTCGACCACAGTTCGATTCCTGGACCAGGCGGCTTAAACTCACGCTGGGCACGTGTGCGTGCATGCCCAGGATCCCAAGAGGAGAATGGAGGAGAAGGGATTGCACCCTGGTCATCCCCTCTGGGGGGTGGTTTCTCACTTTCTGTCTCTCTTTCTCTCTCTGTCTTTCTGGCGAGCGCAGACGTCCTATAGCAAAAATCTCTCCAAAAAAAGAAGAAACAAAAAAAACAAAAAAATGCATCCTGCAAGTCCTTGCTGGAACACTAGACAATTATATAACCACCATCACAATCAAACTACAAGATGTTCCCATCGCATCTCAAATTCTTCTGTTTTTGTTTTGTTTTGCTTTGTTTGTTTTTCTAATTAACTCATTACCACCACAGTCATCTCCTGACAACTACTGACTTATTTTTTGTCATTTAATTTTGTCTTTTCCAGAATGTCATACAAGGGTACTTCAAAAAGTTTACAGGCAGGTGGAATTAAAAACCAAGTTCACTTTGTTGTAATAAATAAATAAATAAATAAATAAATAAATAAATAAATAAACGTAAATCCCATGCAGCTTTTTTTCATAATGTGTACTTTCCATAAAGTTTTGAATATTCTTCATATAAAATTGAATCATACTGGATGTAACCCCTGAGTGTGGTGTTATCACTTGGCACAGCATTTGAGATTCATCCACTCCATTACCTATGTCAGTGTTTCTTTTTATTGAGAGTAGTAGTCCATTGTATAAGCATACTGCAGTTAATTTATCCATTAGCAGTTGAAGGACCTCTGAGGTTTGAATGTGCCCTCTAAACCGTTTGTGTTTTGATTTTGTTGTGAGGGAGTTAGGAAGGTGATCATTTAATCTGAGTACGGTGGTGTGAGGTATGAGGTCAGAAGGAGAGTGGACTCCCGTCACTGGGCAACATGGTTCTGTAAGGAGACACAGACGTGAACCAGACATGCTCCCTTTTTCTTGCCATGTGATGGATGCTCTCTGCCATAATAACCACCAGCAAGACAAATCTTACGAAGCCCTTTGACCTTGAAATCACCAGAACCATGAAATAAATAAACCCTTATTCTTGTAAACACCCAAACTCAAGTATTTCTGTTACTAACAACAAAATGGACTGAAATGACAAATGTCATTCCTGTTTTTGAGAATTACAAATAGAACCACTTTGAACACTGGCATGCAGATATATTGCACAGGTATATCCTTAATTTCATCTATTTCTTCTTTAGTGAGCATTGATAAATTCTGTTTTTAAAGAATTAGTCTAATGGGGTGGTCAGATGGCATAGTAGTTACGTCGTTGGACTCCCACATGGCTGACCACAGTTCATGTCCCAGACCCAGTACTTGAAAATCAGGTTGGGCATGTGCCCAAGGTCCCAGGAGGAGAATGGTGGAGAGGAGATTGTGGCATGGCCATCACCCTCGCACCCTCAGTGATTTCTCACTTTTCCTCTCTCTCTCTCTCCCTAATGAGCACACACACCCTGGGGGAAAAACCTTTAATAAATAATAATTAGAATCTTTCATCTAAGTTAGCAAAGTTAAACATAAAATTATTCCCTTTTTATTTTCATGGTTAATATGTTCTAATTTCCAAACACATCTATTTATACTATTTTCTCAGACTATTCAATATTTAAATTAATTTAGACTAAACTCTTGTCTTTGCTTTCTTACTCAGCATTAGATTTCTTTGTGGCATGTGAAATTTTAATTGACAGGTATTTCTGAAGACATTTTAGCATTGCTACTCACTTAACTCTATCCATCCTTAAAGTTTCATGTGTTTTTGTGTTTTCTTTACCATTCAAATTGAGTCTGTAGCACAGAAGTATAGTTCACATATTGATGATTTGGGCTGATGCAGCCCCATGAATTTAGGCATTTTGAAACAGCAACCAAATACTTTGTAAGTTCAAGTCTTGATTCTGTAATTGGGTATCTTTTGTACCATCACTCTGAAGCCAGACTTTCTTCTAAGCTAGAACCTCAAGAACTATGAGTCTTTTCATGAGCTCAAAAACCTCCTTGCCCAGCCTTTCATTGGAAGACACATGGCTTCATTTTACCCTGACTTTAGTCTTTGACCTCAAAAGAAACAATTTTTGTCCACATTTGTCAGGAACTGAACTTCTGGCCACCTTTTTATGACCCAGGACACAGACTAAGCAGATCTGTGATATTGGCAATACTCACAGATCATTTGCGTAAAATATTTTGTCTCTTCCAGTGTCTTTGTGATTACAATCATGTATTTCTAATGTTGTTTTACTCATTATCTGTGTGCGTGTATGTGTGCAAGGAAGGAATTGCATCAGAATATCTTGTAGCACTATTCTAATCAGAAGTTCAGGGAACCAGCAGTTAGCATAATGGCTATGTCGCTGGACTCCCACGTAGTCGACCGCGGTTCATGTCCCGGACCCGGTGGCTTAAAACTCATGCATTACAATCATGTATTTCTAATGTTGTTTTACTCATTATCTGTGTGCGTGTATGTGTGCAAGGAAGGAATTGCATCAGAATATCTTGTAGCACTATTCTAATCAGAAGTTCAATCATTTTTTTTCAAAAGTTCCTAATGACAAATATTGTAAAATTGAGAAATTTCTGGGGATATCATGGTTGCAATTGAAGCAGAATATAATAAAGCATCTTAAAGGACATTTAGACTATAACAAAGTTTTAAAAAAGAAGTAAATTTTTAAAAAGCTCACTCTTAAAAGTAGAAATATTAAACAAATAAACTAATTTTTAAAAATAAGCACTCATGACATCACCTTAACAGATTAAACTTTTTGAATATTATATCAATTAGTTTGAATATGATCATTCAGAAAATGTTCTAAAAGAGAGAATGGTTAAAGAATCATGTAACTATGTGTATACGTGGAGATATGAGGCCAGATTTGAATCATATTCTTTTTTCCAAGGAAAACTTTAGCAGTAAGTATCGTGAATTAGACATAAGAGAAATTCCATTTTTATTAAACTAATTTATATGCACATTCAGCCTCAGGTGAAGTATTTTCTCTTGTCTAGTATTTTACAAAACTTGCTATTAGTGAAAGTCTTTATGTTGATAAGGTAGCAATAGATTACATAATGTCTTTTATATATGAAATATTTCAAACAAAAAATAAGCTCTCTTTCTACTTAGTTTCTAGTTTTAACTCAACCAAAAAAATTGTTGAGTGCTCGCTTTGACTCTCACAGTTTCCTCATTATGCCAGATTGTCTGTGCCTTCTATTAAGCTGAGATACTCTTATAAAAATTGGTACCACGGTTATGGTGGGAGGAAGTGCTACTTTACAAAACCCACTACCTACCCAGTCTTTCACTGAAGCTGTTTGAGGAAAACAAAATAAAACAAAACAACCAAACAAATAAAAAACAAGGCAGAAATGAAGTCCTGAGACACTCCTTCTCTTTTCACATTGAATTTCCCTTTTTAATACTGGCCTGTGGTTGCTCTACTTAACCTATGCTTACCTACTAACTGAACTGGAAAATGTACCTTGGTCGAAACCAGCAGTTAGCGTAATGGCTATGTTGCTGGACTTCCATGTAGTCGACTGCGGTTCGAGTCCCGGTGGCTTAAATTCACGCTGGGCGCATGTGTGCCCAAGATCCCGAGAGGAAAATGGAGGAGAAGGGATCGTGTCGTGGCCATCCTTCCTGGGGGGTGATTTCTTGCTTTCTGTCTCTCTGTCTCTTTCTGTCTTTCTGGTGAGTGCACACACCCTGTGGCAAAAAAACAAAACAAAACAAAAAACAAACAAAAAACAAAAAAAACTCTCCAAAAAAATAAATAAATAAAAAAAGAAAGAAAGAAAATGTACCTTGGTCTGCATCTCGCATCTCTTCACTGTTTTAAATTTGCTCCTCTGACCTTTGACAAAACCTAGACATAATATCCCAAAGTCTCTTATAGATTCAAAACCAAGCAGACTCCATGGCTGTAGTAACTCTACAAAACTGAAGAAGTCTTGACCTCCTCACGACAGAAAAATGGTGTCTGCCTCGTTCTGGAAGAAATGTGCTCTTTTTATCCTTCCTGTGGCTGCCCCCTCTGCAACTCTTAGTTTCTGCAGGACCTCCACTCCTAAAAAGGCTGAACTACTTCATCTGAAACACCATTCAAAAATTGACTGCAAAAGGGGTTAAAACACCTTGCTGTCCCAGAGGGTACAAATTCACACTCACCTTCAGAGCACCCACACCCTTCTCCATCACCCTAAAGGATAACACCCCTTCTCACATTAAAGCAGTTGTAGATGACCGACCATCACCCATAATCCCTTGTTCCACCTTCATTCCATCTTATCTTTTTTTAAAAAAATGAAAGATAAAGGCTGGAAATGTTACATCAGCTCCTGAAAGGCCTCTAGATTATTTCCCTTTCCTGTCAGAAATAAGGAGATGGTTCTGACCTTTGGCCAGACTCCTCAGCCAGAGCCCACCTGACAGCCAATACCCATAGTTGGGCCGTAAAGTCACAGTGACAAGTAAGCTAATGAAAGTATCTGCCATTCTTGTGACCCTCCACCCCACCCATATAAATATATTAAGTCTCCGTGGTGGGGTGGGCTGAAGCATGCCCTGCTTCAGACTTCTGGTGCTTTTTCTTTTAATAACTTTCCTTTTTCTGAAGAAAATAATAAATAAATAAATAAATAAATAAATAAATAAATAAACAATCCCTTTAAAAATAATATCTGTTGAACCAGCTGATGGCATGATGGTTATATCACTGGATTCCCACTTGGTACACTGTGATTCACATCCGGGCCCTGGCAGCTTAAAGCTCATGCCTGGTATGTGTCTATGTATGCCCAAAATCTTGAGAGGAGAATGGAAGAGAAGGGATTACAGTGTCGACATCCTCCTTGGGGGATGATTTCTCACTTTCTGTTCTCTGTCTCTCTGGTGAGTGAATGTGCCCTAGAATAAAAATCTCTCTTTAAGAAATAATAATAATAATAATAAAATTTTAAAATAAATAAATAAATAAAACTTGAAAATAATGTAACATGACTTTCATTAAATATCATCAATCTAAATGCTGAATCTTTACTATATATTTATTATTCTAATCATTGTACTTGGTGTGTGTATGTGTGTGTGTGTCTATTAAAGGTGATACTGTCACAAACTATGGCAAAGCTTCTAAGTTTTCAAAATACATGGCAAAAGTTTCTGAGCACAAAATATTAGAATGTAATTTATTTTAAAATACACTCTGAGATTATATTTGAGTAATATTTTTAAAAACTTGTATTTAATTACTTTGTCGAGAAAAGAGGAATTTGGAGTGGAGAAAGACTCTTCCAACAGTCTCTTCACGCTGTGATCCACCCCCAACCTCAGACAACCCAGATCACAGGCATACATGCATGCACCTGGTATGCACAGGGAAGCCTTGAAATGGAAACCTGGGACCTCCTTCTCATCTGAGCCCATCACTATGTCGTCATCTGACACACAGTGCATTTTTAAAATTTTACAGAAATTTAAAGTGTTCTTTGTGTTCATGTTTTTTTTTTCTTTTTTGGAGAGGTTTTTGTTACCTGGCAGGGGCGCGCACCATACAGGAGAAAGACATAGAGACAGAAAACGAGAAATCGCCTCCCAGGGGTGATGGTCACACCGCCCTCCCTTCTCCTCCATTCTCCTCTCGGGATCTTGGGCACGCACTGCACATGCGCCCAGCCCGGGCGTGAGTTTTAAGCCACCGTGTCCAAGACGCAAGCAGCGGTCCACTACGTGGGAGTCCAGCGACATAGCCATTAGGCTAACTGCTGGTTCCCAATGTTCATGTGTTTTTTAATTGCAAGAAGGTACATTTGCTCATGTGTGTATATGCAAGAGAGAAAGAGAGCACCCCCTTGTGATTAATTGACATTTAATCAGTGTGGCCTGATTAAATGTCAGTCCCGTTTCCTTCACCTCTCTATCCTGTCAGGATCTTGTGCAGACAAATATACATACCCAGTGTGTTTTTCAAGCTTGCCAGGACTGGGATTCAAATAACAACTAGCTGAAATGCAGCTTCCCATGCACGGGGTTCAACCATTGCACCATGGAGCCAGCCCTGAAATTTAAACTTTAAAAAATAAATGTATTGGGAACCAGCAGTTAGCATAATGGCTATGTCGCTGGACTCCCACGTAGTCGACTGTGGTTTGTGTCCTGGACCTGGTGGCTTAAAACTCACGCCGGGCACGTGTGCGTGCGTGCTCAAGATCCCGAGAGGAGAATGGAGGAGAAGGGATTGAGGCGTGACCATCCCCCTGGGGGGGTGATTTCTCGCTTTCTGTCTCTCTGTCTCTCTCTGTCTGTCTGGCGAGCGCATGTGCCCTATAGCGAAAAACTTCTCCAAAAAAAAAAAATGTATTTACTGAAATTTCTGCCCTGCATTTTATTCTCTGCATTTTTATCTTCTACTTACTTGCTATTGCTCTTAGTTTGAACCCAGAGTTTAAATATGCTATCTCAACCATACATCAGTAATAATATTAGCCTCAAGTAATAGGTAAAAGAAGTTTTTAAATATTGCAAAGCACATGGAAAAGTTAAATATACTGAAATAAACTTTAAAAACACATGATTTTATGAAGAATTATATTAAACATACTAAACAGATTTGAACTAGATATCCGAGGTTTTAATCCCTGGTTTAATATATTTTGTTTGTGTGACTTTGGCCAAGTTTTTCTTCATTTTTTTTGTTACTAAATTCCTATTCCTGGAAAATGAAGATAATAATAACATGCTATGTCATGTAGTGGCTGTAAAAATTAAAACAATTTATAAAATGTATGGTACTAGGACAATGGAGGTAGTCAACTAACTATCATGATTAATGTTGCCAATTTCTTCACCTCCTTGAGGTCACGGGACATGGACCAAGAATTTCTTCAGCTTTGTGACTGTTCTAAGGGCACACCTTCTATTTCTGAAACACGACATTGCTCTCCAAGACTATTTGAAATTGCCATGTCTTTATGAAAAATGCTATATAGCTAGATTATGACACAGAAAGAAAAACAGTACCAAAATACAAGAAATTCAAACTAAGATAGCATATTTTTGGGGATGACAGTGATAGGTGAAAAAGAGCATATCGAATGGTTATATATCGACACTAAAAAGCTAGGGCTAAAATCGCTGAGACTCAGGTGTGCCATTATTTGCTAAGGCAGATTATGAATCCTTAAAATGCTGAATAAAAAAAGTTGACATTTGCTTTCTGAATAAATGTTAGAAATTCAGGTTTTGTTCAAACATGTAAGTATGGTGTGTAAATTTTGGATGTTTGAAATACGTTATATATTAAATTTTTATTATTGTTTGTTTAAAGTTAATAATTGCATAAATGTGTCAGAGTAGTAAAGTAAATAATGTGAACAATTGTGTGATGATAATTGCTTAGTTTAATAATCCAACTGAGAATACACTGGAACACAATCTTTTATGTATGAATTTTAAATGATAATTTATAGATTGCTAACAGAGACATACATTTACTATAATGTCAAATTACTAATTTTACCTTTGAAAAAACCAATTGAAAAATGAACTGAATTTTACAAGTTTATCTTTTCTGACTTAAAAAGTTATACTAGATTTTATGTAATTCTACAAACAACATTAAATGTTTTAGAATAGCAACAAACTAAGTTTTAAGGTTTTTTTTTTAATTTTTTTTTTTGTCAGAAGCTGCAAGTGCTTGCCAGAGATAAGGGAAAGAAAGCGAGACAAAAACACTCACCCATGGGACATGGTAATGTCATAATTCCTTTTCCTCCATTTCTCCCTCATGTCAGAATTTGGGGCATACAACACATGCACTCAATACGTGTTTCAAACCATTGGGTCTGGGACTCAAATCAGTGCTAGCCATGTGGAAGCAAGCTATTTATCCATAGCACTTAACCACTGTGCTACCAGGACAGCTAAAGTTATATGTTTTTATATTAACTTAAAATATAAAAATTATTCTAAGATGAAAGACATATCAATCCTTGATGAGAAATTATTCCTTGCTCATCAAAAACTGTAAGAAAGTAAATGGGGCATGATGGTAACTGAGTTCATATGTACAACATTCTGATATTCTAAATAATAATAATAAGGTTTTCAATATTATCGTAGAGTTGTGGTTTTAAGAAATGTAAACATTTCCTTACTCCTAAAATTGATTCCAGTTGATTTTTTTTTTTTTT
>NW_006159882.1:1588157-1610371 GCF_000334495.1 Tupaia belangeri chinensis
TTTGGGGGGGGGGGGGATATTTCTCTTGCCCAAATAGTTAAACAAGGTATAGATAAGTTATTTAAAAAGTGTAAGTTTTTAAATAGCTTTAAAATTCAAATTCTATGAAGAAATTATTTTTTAAAAAAAGCATTTTAGAAAATTTAATTAAACTAAATTAATGAGATGTTTTTGGTTTCATGTTTAGTTACATGTACAAAGCATGTCAAATGAAGTCATGTGTTCTATGCTATATTGGAGTAATCATAATGATACCATCAACGACAAAACAATAGAAGCAACAAAGTCACCATTAATTATAGATATCATGAGACCAGTGGGTGGTGTAATGGTTACATCACTGGACTCCCACGTGGTTGACTATGGTTCAAGTCCCTGACTGGCAACTTAAAACTCATGCTGGACGTATATGTGTTCATGCCCAAGATTCCAAAAGGAGAAGGGATTGCAGTGTGGCCATCCCCCCGGAGGTTGATTTCTTGCTATCTGTCTCTCTGTCTCTCTGGCAAGCACATGCTTCCTATAGCAAAAAACCTCTCAAAAAAAAAAAGAAGTATACATCTTACATAAGCTTGTATGTCATATATTTTACAAGCATTATTTCATTTAACAGCAGCAATAACTTTCTGGTCCATGGAGATATTTGGGGAACAAAAGAGTTAAATAATTTTAATTTGTCACAAAGATACTTAAGTGACAGAAAAAAATATTTAAACCTAAAAAATATAATTGCAGAGTCTTCACCCTATCGACTGCTTTTAGAAACAGAGTGATTATATTTAAGGTAAGAACTGATGTTGAAGTAATAATACAGTCCTCTGATTGTCCTCTTTTAGATTTTGGACAAGTGTAAACAACAACACTTCCTCTTTTCTTCAAGCTTTATTGAATGGTTTACAGATAAAGAAAGTAAAACAGAAGACTGATATGGCCACAGCAACATGGATTGAAATGGTATGGATCATGTTTATAATTTACTGCTATATTTTATATGCTGTATAACTTCAGGTGAAACTACAAAATTTTAGATACGCTTGTAAGGCTCACAAAATTTTGTACTATCTTTGAGCCTCAATTCCCTAATAGTTAAAACAGGACAGCTCATACCTGCTTCATGTAACTACCCTCAACAGAAATGAAATGATAACAGAATCTATAAAGTTCTGAGCACAGTGGCATAGCAGATGGTCAGTAAATGTTACTTTCTCTTGTTGTTTTTATGATTATTGGCCCATGTAAGGTGGTTCTTTCTTCCCATTTTCATTTTGATCCTACTTAGATTTTAAATGCTGTAAACTAGAGTATTAGTTTAAGTATGCTGATCTTGGGGCACACTTTTAGGAATTACTGTAGACAAAAACTTTCACTGAATAATCTTTGTTTGTTTCTTTGTTTTGAAAGCCATTTAACTCATACCACAGGAATATGTGGTAAATAAATAACTTATTTGAGTACAAATCATACACATTGACTTGTTGAACATTTTTCAAACTATTCCACTTTTGACTAAGCTCCTTGACACTTCTAGAAAATTCAAAAATTATTTCCTGCTTAAAATATTATAACAATAAACTACTTTTATATTACTTATAAGACAAATGATGTCTACTAGATGGTAAGTGATCACAGAGAATATATTTGAACTATAAAATGTATTCAGTGATTCACTCAATACATATGTCTGACGAACATTAAGTGGTAGGTGAGGGGTAAATTTTCTGCTAGGAAAAGAACTGAGCCTTCTTCATATAGGAGAGATTTTAAATGTGAAAACATGTTGAACCCCGAGTTCAATAATGTACTTAGAACTGCCTGAAATTCTATCTGAGACACTTAGTAGCAAAAGATGTACAAAATAGATTTAAAAAGACATGACTACTCTTTATAAAAATGCAACACTTCCCTTAAATTGATTTTAATGTGATACACCAAGTTAATTTTTTAGCTTATATTTTATACAAAGATGATCATATAAGACTTAAAATGTTAAAGCCATAAGAAAGAGACTAAAACATATATTTGCTTTTTCAATCTGGTTTTAATGAAATCATCCACTGAGTGTAAAAGCAACATCTGCATCTTTGTCTTCTGTAGGAAGCTGTGGCTAATTTTTGTGCAGAAGAATAGAGTAATTAGAGTGTTTGATGAGTTTTTTGAAGATATTTTCACTTTCTGAAAGAGAACATATAGTTCTCTCATAAGATGTTGGGCAAACCTGATTTAATATGTGTGATTTTTCTGCACAGTTGTAAAATAACAGAAAGGGGATTGTTTTTCCACTTAAGATCAATGCAATTATTACTGCTGTCTGAGATTTTTTTATAAATTATTTTTGTGACAACACTTGCATCTGTCTATATTAATTTGTGGACTATCTCAGATTCTTATTTTGTTTCACATACATATACAAAAGTACAGATACTCATTAACATATTATTTGTTATCATGGCTGTATGTGGTCTAAAGCAGTGTTTCTCGATCTTGACAGTTTTGACAAGTGAGGCTGGATAATTCCCTTTGGACAGGGGCTAGCTACCCTGTGCGTTGAGGGATAGTCAGCAGTAGTCTTGGCCTCTACTCACTAGATGCCAAGAGCTGCCCACTAAATGAGTGTAGCAAGTCTTCTCTCCCCAGTAGGATGATAAATTCTGGGCTTTAGACACTGCCATATGTCCCATAGGGTGCCAAAATACACCCAGTTGAAAAACAATGCAAAACTGTAGCTTGAATAACCTTTACACTTTAAAATTCTTCTTTCATTTATTCGTCATTCATCCATTTATTAAGCATATAGTAAATAATAGACATAACCTAATGCACTTTTGAGTAACAATTAATCTTGGCTTTTGTTGAAGTAGGTGCCTGATAAGACTAATCTTATGAACCTATAACTAACTCACGAAGTTAAGGGGTCTAAGACTTAGTCAAATTTCGTAACTTAAAAAAAACACTCCTTACCTCCTTCAGTGCATTGAAATAATTATAACACAGGTTCATTTTGTATTGATTGTGGCAGGGGAAAGTTCTCCAGTTCTCCAGGGAAACAGAATCATCAAGATAAACTTACATGTAGGATTTTATTATAGGAATTATTTCACATACTACAAGATGGAGAAGTTCCACAGTAGGCCATTGGAAAGCTGGAGAAACAGCTAAAACTTAGAAGCAGGAAAGCTGGTGCAATTACTATCTGATACCAAAAGAAGCCCCTGGAAGGCTATGAGTCTGAATGCACTCTGGTGGCTACTGGCATGATTCCAGAATTCAAAGGTTCAAGAGTTCAGAGATTGTTCGGCTAAAGGGATATAGGTTTTAAGGAATGGTGGGAACACAGAGCCAAGGGTCAACTAATAGAGCATGGGTGGAGGGGATACTGTGTAGGAAAGGAACACAGGACACACTGGAGGGAAGGGTTGAGAAACAGGGAGAGAAGAGGAATGAAACACTCATTTCCAGTTTATCCTTCTGCACCCAGCAAACTGGATGGAGCCTGCCCACACTGAAGACGGGTCTTCCTCTCTTAGCCCTCGGATTCCCCTGCCAATCCTCTCTGGCAACACTCTCACAGACATAACTAGAAACAGTGTTTCACCAGCCTTTCAGGCATCCCTCAATCCAGTCAAGTTGTCATCCAAAATTAACAACACATTATCCTCTGCACACAGTACTAAGCATACTGCTGTAGTTTCTGCAAGAAGTTGTACTTAAACACTCTGTTCTACACGCCCTCCTCACTATCTACACTGATCCACCCAACCCTCCAGAGTTGTAACTTGCTATCTTTGGCTACCTTTACATCTGGCTGCTCTCCACAGCAAATGTATTAATAATTGCTATTTCTTCATTTCAAATACTGCTTTTTTAACTCTCATAAGTGCCCTTGTGTTTCACGTTTAGTGATTTCATGATTAATTTGTGCTTTGAGAGAAGGTTGCTACTCTAGTTCTCTTGAAAGTTCCTTTTAGTAGATGCATTGGATTACGCCTTTACTTTTTGCCTTTTTTTTTTTTTTGATGACTTTGTTTCAGATTTTATATTTAAATTGAACTCTTTTTTCATGTCATTGGATGAGTTAAGATCATTGAAATTAAAACTAACATGTCTGCACTCTACTCCATTATAAAATATTATAATTGTTTATATTTTGTAATATTTTCCCTCTTGAAAATATGTGTGTGTGTGCGTGTGTGTGTGCGTGCATTGTAGTGGTAACCTTACTTAAAACCTTTCTAATGTCCTTAGTCTTCATATTTATTATTTAATATCTTACTTTCTTTTTATTTACTTAATTATTCTTTTATTTAACTCTAAAGGATGCTTGTGCATACGTATGACTGAGAGAAATGAGAGACACAGAGAGAGAGACAGAGAACGGAACTTTGTCAGCAAGGTCTGGTCATGCTGCAGTTCAATTCTCTATTTTGTCAAGATCTTGGACACATGCTTGGAGGCCTGGTTTGAAACTGAAGAGGCCAGGACTCAAATTCTAATTGGCCAGGGGGAATCCAGCTTCCTCTGCATAGCACTTAATCTCTACCCTACAGGGCTCACCCTACTTTCTTTTTTGAATATGATTCTCTTTCATGTTCTCTTAACACAACAATTAGATTATATTTCCTTTTCTCTCCCCATCTTTATTTTTAAATTTGTATTATTTCTATTTTGTTACAATATTTACATTTACTCATTAGACTCCTACTCTCATTTCTTGGAGGAGTCCAGCCCGGTGAGGCCCCAGGATCTGTCTGAGCCCCCTGACCTTTGAGCTCCGCTTCCAGTCGGATCAACATGTTGGCAAGGCTACTGTTGTGCGCCCCCCGACCTTGGAACAAAGCTTGGGTCAAATAGCATGTCAGCAAGGCTGTTTGCTATTTGCTCCAGAAACTGGCAGCCTTACTGGGAAGCAACCCCCCTCTGGTTCCCCAATATACTACTATAAAAGAATTACATAGCTCTCCTATGCATCCTGAGTGTAGGATAAAATCTTCCAGGAAGTTCCCCGACCGCTCCCCTTTGCTCTGATCACTTACTATTAATTACAATGCTTTATCTCCATGGTCACAATAGAGGGTGGGCTGAAGTTCTTTCTAGGCAGAAGTAAACTAATATCTATTCTTGAGATTTTCTTTTCTCAGCACCAATCCCAGTAATCAGAAGATGGCTGCTGCACCGCATCAGCTGATAATCATCTCTGCTTACCGGAACCGCTTTCCCGAAACTGCATTCCAAGGAGACCCACCTACAATTGAGGAACTGCACTAGACCCACCCTTAATCCACCCCTGAATAGGAACTGCACTAGACCCACCTTTAATCCACCCCTGAATAGAATCTATGTTCTTTATTGTTAAAAGACTTTATGAGCTGATAATTGAAACACGTAGCCCCTCTCCCATTTACTTGTATGTAACACATTTTCAATAAAAACGCACGATAATTCCTAGCAGTTGTCACTCCTCAGAGGGCGACCTCTGAGGGGTGTCTGGCATAGGACATGCATGAGAAAGCATCGAGGCCTCTGTCTTCTGTTCACCTTCGCCGCCTTCGTCGAGATAACCCACCCACGCCGAGGCTGGACCCCGGCAATTTCTATTATTTTTGTATTAGATGTACATTTATGTAATGCCAACATTGTCACTATCCCTTCCTTTGCTTAAGTTTTTCCAGTCATCATTTGATTGGATGAGGCTTATCCTCTGGAGAGCTAATCGACAGACAATTTTCTAAGACATATATTGTGAAGAAAAATTAACTCTAGGCGTGATGATTGATAGAAATTTTCGCTGAAATAACAGAAATGTTTCAACAAACTTTCCTCTTTAGGTTTATTATTATTATTATTGCCTCACTTTGAACATTGGTGTAAAATATCTGATGTTCATCCATTTCTTTTGTCTTTCGGTGATTTTATCTTCACACTTGTACATATTAAGAACTTTAGGGACAAGCAGTTAGCGTAATGGCTATGTCACTAGACTCCCATGGCTTAAACTCACGCCGGGCGCGTGCGTGCATGTTCAAGATCTTAAGAGGAGAATGGAGAAGGAATTGCGGTGTGGCCACCCCCCTGGGGGGGTGATTTCTTGCTTTCTGTCTCTGTCTCTCTCTGTCTTTCTGGCAAGTGCACGTGTCCTATTGCTAAAAACAAAACAAAACAAACAAGCAAACAAACAAAAACCCTTTTACCTTTGAAATCTAATACATTTAGTTACATATGTCTCAGAGTTAATATTTTTGTTTTAATTTTCCCTGATAGCCATTGGGCATTTTCAGTGTGTTAATACAGACTTTTTTTAAAATGTATGTTTTCATTATTATTTCAAATATTACTATTGCTCTTTTTAAAAATATTTCAAGGACTCCCATAATATAAATATTTTTATTTCTTTGCCATATATTTTTACTACTTTCACCATTTTTGCTTCTTTATTTACATTATTCTATTTGGTGGTTTTTTTTTTTTTTGATGGTTGTTACATTTATGTAATTTCCCCAGTGCACCTTACAATTTATTCCTCACATTGAGATAATTTTGTTTTCTTTCCCACTTCTTTCCAGATTTCAAACAATCCTTTTGGTATCTCTCCCTGTTATTTGAATGTTTTTAATTATTTAGAGTGCTGTGTTATAACTTCTGTTTTGCAACTGTGTTTCGTGGTGTGTATTTTGGTGAATTTTACTTGATTGATCTTCTATGATAGCTATGAATAGGCTGACTTTCTTTTTGTTAATTTTTATGATATTTTCGTCTTTTGCAATATTCTTAGTCTAATTATGTCCTTGTCTGTTAAGGAAAAGTTGCATAATTTACTAGAATGTGTGTTAGAGGACAGGGGACAGAGTTGTCTTTTTTGTATTTTTGGTCGATGGGGGGTGGATTTTTGATTCCTGTAATTTTTATGATGCCCTTTTACCTAGAAGAATCCTAAATTGTCCCCTTTTGTTTTCTTTGCTCCTTGCTACCCAATTTACAAAGGGGGCTTCTTTTTCTTCATTGACATTTTATTTTCCCAAAAGCTAAAGTTACCAAGAGTGCCCATTTAATTATGCCTGCCTTTTAAATCATATGCACTGGGCACTTCCTGTAGTCCATACTTTAATTTGATCAATTCTTTAAAAGTAAGTTTAGACTTAAGATGAACTTAGACTTGTATCTACATTTCTTCTTTGATAATCTTTGCACTTTTTTTAATTGCCAGAGGGTGCATAAACTTGTGAGAGAGAGTGAGAGAGAGAGAGAGAAAGCAAACATCTGTTCCCCATGGGGCATAAGTATGCCATAATTTCATTTCCTCAATTTCTCCATCCTGTTTGGATTGAGGATGTTCACACACATATACACACACACACACACACACAGAACCAGTGCAGTATCTTTCAAGTTGTTGGGGATGGAATTCAAACCACCTTTGGCCATGTGGGATCCAACCCCCGGTATGCTTAACTATTGTGTAAAAGGTCAGTCCTCTGCATGTTTTGTCTTTGCCTTTGCCGGCCACGAAGTCTTAGGGTAAGTTGAGACTAGGATGGAAACATACGATATTGTGTGTTAGATTTAGTAATTTTTCTTTTAACTAACAATTATTTTGAAGTTTTGTTAATCTCTGCTTTTAGTTTATATTGAAGATGTAGTCTGGGATACAATTTAATTTTACTTATTTACACAAATGAAGAGGAAACACTTGGGAACCAGCAGTTAGCGTAATGGCTATGTTGCTGGACTCCCACGTAGTAGACTGTGGTTCGCGTCCCGGACCTGGTGGCTTAGAACTCACGCTGGGCATATGTGCGTACGTGCCCAAGATCCCAAGAGGAGAATGGAGGAGAAGGGATTGCGGTGTGACCATCCCCCCTGGGGGGTGATTTCTCGCTTTCTGTCTCTATGTCTCTTTCTGTCTGTCTGGCAAGTGCATGCACCCAATAACAAAAAACTCTCCAAAAAATTAAAAAATAAAAAAAAAGAGGAAACACTGCAAAGAAGGTAACTGTACTGTCACTGTGTTTGTAAACCACCTAGAAGTTACCAAACCATCACATTATAAAGATATTTTTGTAACACAAATATGCTTTATTACCTATTCTCAACTGAACTGGTCTGATATGTATATCATCCAGAGAAAATTCTCCTTACAATCTAAATGATGTACAGTGATTGAGTGAATTAATAATAATAATAATAATAATAAAAGAAAATACAAATTTGGTGTTGGAACAGGGAATGAAAGAGTAGTTTTTAAAAATGCTAAAATATGCAATATTAAGCATAAATTTGAAGTTTATGTACTTTGACACTTTTAAATACCATATTGTTTCAAACACAGTGAACAAAACTTAATTTGTGTTATGAAGAAACACATATTTCTAGAAATAATATTGATGATTTACAATTGATAAAGATTTAATAAAGGAAAGAAAAAGTGAGTTCTTTCTAAATAGATTGTTTTTTATGATGTGAAAAAAATAAGTGTAGATGAATGAATAAATTTTGTAAAATATAAAAAAAAATCAGCAAAAACATATTCCAAGATAGGTTTTAGACTTTCATTACAGAAATCAGATGAATGTGTAAAATGTATTTTATGTACTAAAACCAAAAAATGATTAAAATTTTATTCATATCCTTATTTTTATAGTCCCATTACTTATTATATGAGGGAACTTAAAAAAGCACCAAAATGAAATAAAAGTTAAAAATAATAAAAATTTTCTTTCTAAATATAAACTCCATCAAGTTCAAAGCACTTTTGTATGTGATGATAGCAGTCACTTCATCTGTCCTTAAAGAACTGAGAGTTCTGGAAGTTTAACTATGGCAAACTATTTATTTCTTTATTTTATGTTATTAACTGGAGAAAAATGAGTGATCTTTAAAGATTTTTTTTAATATAGAAAATCAAAGAATGTCAGAAGGAACCAAATCTAGACTGTAAGGTGAACCGCCAATGATTTCCCATCAAAATTCTCACAAAATTGCCCTTGTTTAATGAGAAGAATGAATAGAAGCCTGTGTTGGTGGAGGAATCTCTGGCAAAGTTTTTCAGAGCATTTTTTTTTTTTCTTAAACTCCAACTAACATTCTCAAAATGCTCTCATAATAGTAGATATCATTGTTCTTTGACCCTACAGAAAGATAATAAGCAAAATGTTTTGCACATCCCAGAAAACAGGGAACCAGCAGTTAGCATAATGGCTATGTTGCTGGACTTCCACGTAGTCGACCACGGTTCGTGTCCCGGACCCAGTGGCTTAAAACTCACGCCGGGCGCGTGTGCGTGCGTGCCCAAGATCCCGAGAGGAGAATGGAGGAGAAGGGATTGCGGCGTGACCATCCCCCCTGGGGAGTGATTTCTCGCTTTCTGTCTCTATGTCTCTCTCTGTCTGTCTGGCGAGCGCACGCACCCTACAGTGAAAATCTCTCCAAAAAAAATAAAAAAAGAAGAAAACAGTTGCATGACCTTTGCTCTTGATCAGTCCTTGTTTAGACTGGGCCACTTCTATCTCGTTAGCTATTACTTTATACTTTATCTTCAGGACCTTAACGTCAAAGTTATATGTTATATCCTGCTACGATTTCTCAAATAAATATAGCAGGCTCTTGTTCTTTTTCGAAAATGTCCATTGAAAGCCTTGCTCTTGTCTGCAGCGGATTTGGGCACAACAATTTTGGCACCAATTAAGCAGAAGGATTGTTCCACTTTAATTTTTCAGTCAGAATTGTGTAAGCTGAAACATTGAAATGCCTATGGCATTGACTATTGTTTCTACCACTAATCATAGGTCTTCCTCATTTAGGGCATGGACAGGATTAATTTTTTTCCTTGCAAATTAATGTGATGGTCCACCATTTTAAATGTCATTTTCAGTGTCATTATTTCTCCTAAAAATGAGTCATCCATTTGTAAAGTGCTGATTTCTACATGGTTATACCATAAACTTTTCATAAGGCATCAATAATTTCACCATTCTTCCACCCATACTTCACCACGGATGTTTGTTCTTGATACAATTTTAGCAGAATTTGTGTTGCTCTAGCAGAGCCTCTTCTCAAACTGGTATCCTTGTTAGCATCTCAAACTAGATCCTGTTCAGACATGCATAATACATAAGTACAAGTTTATTTCGGTGTGGAATATTTTGAAATCCATTCATAGTTTTTTCATAATGTGCATCTCTATGAACTTTTGAGGGCCTCTATATTTTAATTATCATCTTGTTTTTAGTGTCCATAATACATGTGGCAAATGTGTGAATAGAAAACTAATGGTAAATTCAATAGGAAATTTAAAATAATCTTAAGATTTTGAGACATTCAAAAGTATTTAAGTCATATCTGTAAACTGCAAAGGTATGACATTTAACAATTACAGGTGACAAAGTTGTCTCAAAACCTATCTCAACTGCTTTGGAATATCTTGTATTATTTAAGCAGTATAATTTATTTATAGAAAAATGTGCTTGTCTATAGTTTCAACTAGTGGAATGTCTTCTTCATTAATCAAAACTACACTTAATTCATATTAGTAAATTTTCTTTCATGTTCCTCCTCCAACAGAAATATAGAAATGATAATGAAAGGCATTATTATATCATCTTTCTGGTTCCGCGTAGTGTTTCCCAGTGTGATGGTAAATTTTATGTGAGCCATGAGGTGTCCAGGTTAAACACTGTTTCTGGTTGTGTCTATGAACAAATTCAAGGATGAAATTAGCATTTGAATCAATAGTCGCCTTTAAGTAGATTTTCTTCCCCTATCCAATTCTCATGGGCCGAAATAGGACAAAATGTAGAAGAAAGAAAAATGTTACCTCTTTTTTCAGCCTTACTGCCTGATGTGAACCATCTGATCTTTTTCTGACCTCAGATTTGGATTTACATCTTTCCCTGGTTCTCAGACCTTTGAACATGGACTGAATTATACTACTGGCTTTCCCCTATCTCTAACTTTCCAACAGCAGGTAGTGGATTTCTCAGCCTCCGTAATCACGTGAGCCAAGCCTTGTTTATATATATATTCTGAATACTATGGGCTGAATATATGAATATATATATTTCCCAAATATGTGTATGTGGATATCCTAACTCTGACCTCAATATAATGGTTTTAAGAAATGAGCATTTTGGGAGATCATTAGATTATGTGGCTGGAGTCCTCATGAATGAAGTTAGTGCCCTTCTACAAATTCTAGGGAACTCTTACCCTCTTTCTAACATGTGATGGCACAATCAGAAGATAGCAGCCTACAGTCAGAAAGTATACCCTCACCATCACCTGACCATGCTGGCTGCCTGATGTCAGACTTCCAGTCTCCAGAACTGTGAGAAGTAAGTTGGTGTTGTTTATAAACTGCCTTGTCTATAGTATTTTGTTACCACAAATTTCCTAAGACATCCAGTATCTAGCATAGTGACTAACACAATATTCCATAAGTGTCTATTAGAACTTTAGGGGTAATACAGGATATATTTAAACCTTCTAAGATATGCTGGGCTTGAAAATATTGTAAGGTGGGCATAATACACATGTTAAAAGGAAAAATAAATCAGCCTATTTAAATAAGTGGAGTTTTAATTGAGCACATTTTTTAAAAATTTAAGAATTATTTTATTTAGCTTTTATTTATTTAATTTTACCATAGAGGGACAGAATGAGAGAGAGAAAGCAAGCCACCAGGTCTGGGACTCAAACCACAGTCAGCCATGTGGGAGTCCAGTGCCCATAACCACTATGCCACCTGCCAGCCCCTAACTGAGCAAATCTTAACACAATTTGAATAGGAGTATTTTCAGATCACCTTCCAAGCAACTCCATCTAGCCTCATGGCCACATGGTATTTAAGTTCTAGGAAAGAAAAGTGATGTGTACAGGAATGAGAATGTGATGTACAAAAACAAAAGTGAAGGAATGAGGTAGGGAAATGATTTGGGTTGGTTACATTCGGAAATTGTTCTGCATTAACACAGTTTAAAAGGCAGGATACCTGTGATTGACTGGAGCCCAGCTGCTGTGATTGGCTGTAACCCAGCAAGAAAGAAAAAAATGAAGTCACAGGTTGTTTACATAAAGCAGGCAGAAGTACAGAGGCTTTTTTGGTATTCTCTAACACACATTAAATATCATGAATCCTTCAACTGGTCTTTATTTGACAAGAGTTTGGCCCTTTTTAAAAATCATGGTCACACTCTTTGGAAATGATAGTATTTTAAACGTTCCCCAAACTGAACATAACAAAATAGCCTATGTAGTGTGATTAGTCAGGCTAAATTTCAAGATCTTCAATTTATAAAATGGTGAAACTATTACATTGAAGGGTTATTTTGAACATCAGAATTTATTACGAAGCTGTGCACATACAAACTGCTCAAAAATTGTCACTATCTATGTTATTATTAAATACGCAATTGTTGTAAAAAAATTCTTTATAATATATTCCCTCAGGTATTTATCCACTGATTCATGGCAAGAGCTAGTACACAGCAGCTGAATCATGCTTAAATTATTTAAATATAAGCAATATATTACTATAAAAGAGATCATTATAAACAAATACTATATATTGAAAATTATGCACTAGAAAAAATAATTGGGCTATTTTTGGTAATGCATTAGCATATTGTACAAATTATTTAATCTTCCTAATATACTTAGATGCAATGTAAGAACTTGTAATAATTAATATATTTTCTTTAAAATACATTTAATGCAGCATTAATAAGTAACTGCACTGTATTTGAACATGTGCTAGTGGCTTTTTTCTTTCTTTTCCCCCCAAACTTCTCCTGGAAAACAAAGATATAATGAATAAAAAGCCTTTTAAAATGGTCAGGAAGTGTTTCCTGGACGAATGAGCGACAATGTTCTTGTTTATACTGTTTTAGACTCTGGTATAATAGTAACAGTACCTTTCTATATCTGGAACATAAGATCTAAGAACTCAGCCATTGTGGCAAACGTGTAATCTGAGTATCATGTTGCTTATCTGCTTTCTGTTTGTATTCAGTAAAGCTGTATGCTGTATTCATGGTCTTGATGCAGTGAATCTAACTGAGAAAATGTGCCAAAGTCTTAATTATAATATGGTTAATGCGATGAAGAGCAGCATTACTCTATCATAAAGTTCTTTCAAGATTTGTGTCAAACCCATGACATAATATTTTTAACTTATTTCATATTCTTTCAGATGAAAGCATAAACATAAGTTTATGCACAAGAAATTATAAAGTTGCTTTCATTTCTCATCTTTAAAAAAGGAAATCATGAGGAGCCTTACATTTCATACCTGTCAGTTTATAATGACATGTCATAGTAACTATAATTAGAAAATAGAAGAGGAGTACTAAGAATTTGTTTCTCTAAGCAATTATGAAAGTGTTACAAAAGGAAGAAGATGTGAAACCATTTAAAACTAGTACGTGGCAAAAAGAAAAATATCTGGGATTATAAATCCTATTGAGCAAGGATGTTGTAAGTACAGAATATCAGAATATACACACATTAATACATTTATAAAATAATTTTCTATTGCCTCATTAAAGGGTTCTGTTTGACCACTAATATTAAAAACAAAAGGTGTTAGGGGAGACTATGTGTAAGTGATCCAGGGGTTTTAGGTAACATGATTACTAGCAAGCTCAAACTTATTAAGTGCAATGGTTATGTAGACTCAGTTTAGAGATTGGCTTTTTAAATACTTTTAAAGAAAAAAATATACTAAAGGTAAGAATATCCAAAATATATCAAAGAATAAACCGTTAGAGTCAGAGAAAGAGGAAGCTGAATTTTACAAATTGCTGAATAAAATGACACATTGTATCTCTACACATATTACTTTATAATTTAAATAGCCAATAAATCATTCCAAAGTGTTCTGTAGCTAGAAATAGATTTTAAAAGGCATCCGGGGACCAGCAGTTAGTGTAATGGCTATGTCGCTGGACTCCCATGTATTCGACCATGGTTCGAGTCCTGGATCTGGTTGCTTAAACTCATGCCAGGTGTGTATGCATGCGTGCTCAAGATCCCGAGAGGAGAACGGAGGAGAAGGGATTGCGGCGTGACCATCCCCCCTGGGGGATGATTTCTCACTTTCTATCTCTCTGGTTCTCTCTGTCTTTCTGGCGAGCGCACGTGCCCAGTAAGAAAAACCTCTCTGAAAAAAAAAAAAAAAAAAAAAAAGCTTTTTTTTTGTTATTATTTTAAATCAGTATTATCTTGATGCTCTTTTTTTCTTAGACTTGAAATTTTGCTGAGCACGTGGAAATATTCATGAGTATCTAAAGTTATATGAGAAGAAGGGATTGCGGTAAGGTCATTCCTCCTGGGAAATGATTACTCACTTTCCCTCTCTCTGTCTCTCTCCAGCAAGCACACACACCCTATGGCAAAAACAATAACAACAAAAGTCCTTTGTAAACCATCCAATTGTGTAAAATGCAACCCTATTTTAGGGGTCAACCCAGTGGGCATTTAGCTATTGTAACTTTCATGAATATGTAAAGGCACAAAGATTAAGAAGTCAATGACAATAATAATAGAGTCTACTTTGGACTGGAGTTCTATAATGTCTATTTTGTTTGCTTTCAAATTTATATAAATTATTTAAGGCTTACTCATGCAATAACTCTGAAGTGAATATCCATTGCTCTGAATTACATAATACTTTTTGAATATATCTTATGGCTGTCACATGAATATGAGATGCAGAGGAGCAGGACACACAGATGAGAATGTAGGCAGGGAGAACGGTGGTAAACAAAAGATTTTCTTTTTCTAGAGTCACAATCAAACAACCCAGTCTATAGTCTCTATTTTGTCTAAAAGTGTGTATAGAGCAATAGTTATTAGTTTCAGGGAGTAAAATGGATATCCTTATGGTGTTTCCATTGCCATAAAAATCAGTTTGCCAAGTAGATACGTTTCATGACACATTGGTACTTAATGTGGGTAGGAATTTTAAGGGGGATGAATAGCTCTCCTGAAAGATAACATAGCGTAGAGGCATAATTTTTGGAATAAATATTCTGAGTTTATTCTGACCTCCGCTACATAACAAATTGAGTGACATCATTATCTCTCTGACAAATATTTGATAGATAAAACAATGACCCACCAACAGCTATCAGTTTCTAATACCCAGAACTTATGAATATGCTTCCTTTCGAGGCAAAAAGGACTTTGAAGATGTGATTATATTAAGGATTTTATGAGGGAGGATTATTCTGGGTTATCTGAGTGAGCCTCATGTAATCCATTGCAAGGTCCTTAATAGGAAGAAGGTAAGAACATCAAGGGCAGAAAGAGGAGTTAGGACAACTGAAAGACAAAGAAGTCAAAGTGAGGGACTTTGAAAATGGAGAAAGGGCCATAATCCAAGAAATTGTGGACTCCCATGAAGCCTCCAAAAAGAATACAGACCTGCTAACAGCTTGTTTTCAGACTTCTGACCTCCAGAACTGAAATGTAAATTTGCAACTTTCTAAGGCCCCAAGTTTAGAATGATTTGTTGCAGAAGCAAAAGGAAACTAATACAATGAATGCATAATTTCTCATCTGTTAATGAATAACTACCTCATGCAATATTTAATGCTTTCCAAGTGCTCAATAGATATTGTCTTAGATGATGAGGGACTATTTTTCTAAAGGATAATACACCAATAGAAGATACAATGAGGTACAGTCCATTGGCTGTAGGTAGAAGTGCAGGCAGAGAAGATGCAGGGAAAAGGATTTTGTTTGTTTGTTTGTTTGTTTGTTTTTAATTAGAAGTTCTTCAGAAAGTCCTAGCACTTGGAAAAGTGAAAAAGAAACTATCCTGCAGAGTATCTAACTATGGAGTGAAAACCATCAGCTTTTCAAAACTTTTTATTATAGTTGAATTTATATTGCATACTTGAAGAAGAACATGAATATTTTTTCTAAGTAGTAACAGGAGAAATTATTGATGACATTTTCCATGTGATTTTATAGATTTTGAAGTTAATTTTTACACAAGTTCTAAAATCACAATGATAACTTGACTGAAACAGACATCTCATTGCCTTAAAATAACAGCACATGATAAAATTAGAGACAAATTATACATGAAATATCCATTTTATCTTGAAAGGAAATGGAAATTTAAAAGCGCATAAACTGACAGCTTAGTGCTGTATAAGTATGGAAATACATTAAGTTAAAATAGACTTCTCTTCCTACTATAATAGATTTTCCATGTTCCCATAACATCAAATAGTAACTAAGTCCTATATTAATGTAGGATAACAGAATTAGTAGCCATCTTTTAGTAACTACATTTATAACTGAGCTCTCTTTTATCTACTAAGATCTGACCCTAACCATGCTATTTCCTACTGGTTGTATCTTATGATTAACTTTACTATGCAGTCAGATTGATATAAACATTCATCACTTAGTTTTCCTGTCATAGTTGCCATTATGTGATTAATTATCCAAACTAAAATAATTAAAATGTCTTTTTTTTAGTTTCAATTTTCCTTTGTTTTGTTGTCCTTGCTTGTTATAAAATCCTAAATTCATTTTTGCCAATAACTGTATCTCTTCTCTTCCTCTCTAGGCCACCTGTTAATATCCAGTTTTGATCCTTAGTATCTTAAAATAGTATGCTAAAAAGTCTATGTAACATGTTCTAAATTCCTTAGTTGCCAAATTTTAAAGTTTTTCTTTTTTTTCCAGTCTATTATGTATACTTATTCCTTAATTATTGCTAGGAGCTCAGAAAGAAATTTTAATTTATTACTGACTTCAAAGTACTAAGTAGGGGGCAGCAGATGAGTGGTGGTTAAGGCACTGGATTCCCACATAGCCTACTGCTATTGAATTCCAAGACCTGGTGGCTTAAAAATCACAGTGGGCACATGTGTGTGCCCAAAATCCCAAGAGGATAATTGGAGGAGAAGAAATTGTGGTATGGTCATTCCCCCTGGGGAATGATTACTAACTTTCCCTCTCTCTCTCTCTCTCCACCAAGTACACAAACCCTATGGCAAAAACAACAAGAACAAGTCATATGTAAGCCATCCAACTGTGTAGAATGCAGCCCTATTTTAGGGGTCAACCCAGGGCATTTGGCTCTTGTAACTTTCAACTTAAGACTCACTTCTTTGTATTTTTCTCTTCTCCTTATGACACATCATAAAGACCATTTCTTATAACCCTGTTCATGTATGTGTTGATAATGAAAACCTGAGCTATAAGATCATAATATAAGAGATGTACTAAAAAGCACATTTTATATTGTTTTATTTAGAAATAACTTTAAACATTCACAAAATATAGCAAGAAATTTTTGAGAAAATTTACATCCCTTGGACAGATTAACAAATTGTTGATTCTTTGGACATTTGCTCTATCATTCTTTTTATATAAATCTGTTATTATTATTAATTCATTTGGAAGTATGTTATAGAAATATGATTCTTTTCTCCCTAAGTATTCAGTATGTGTTTTTTTTTTCAAGAGAACATTCACTCATATAAAATCATAGTTCAATTACTCAAATTCTGTTAATTATCTTATTTTATGGTTTTTTAGAGATTTTTCTTTATAGAGTGGTGTGAGTTTTAAACCATCTGGTCTGGGACTTGAACCATGGTCAACTATATGGAGTCCAGTGATGTAACCATTATTTCTTCTGCTGGTCCCCTGTTAATTATCTTAATAATATTTTACAGCACTTTTTTTCTGGTCCAAAACCCAATCCAAATTATATTCTTTGTTTGGTTTTCGTGTATCTTTAGCCTTCTGTAATCACGATGAATTTTCAAAGTTTCTTTTTTTTGTTTCATGACATTGATACCTATTTAAGATAAAACCAAGTTACAACCAAGTACAGTACTTGTGAAATGTCTCTGCAGCAGACAGAATAATGGACTCACACAGATATCCACCTGCTATTTCTTGAAACCTATGACTATGTTACCTTACATGGAAAAAGTGACTTTTGCAGACGTGGTTAAATTCAGGATCTCAAGGGAAAGATTACCCTGTATTACCTGAGTGTGTCCACTGTATTACAAAGATATTTATAAGAGGAGGCAAGGGTGTTACAGTTACAGAAGGATGTCTGTCAGTGGAAGTAGAGATGGGAGCCAGAGAGGAAGAGAGGAAGAGGAGATTGAAGATAATATACTACTGACTTTGAAGATGAAAAAGGACCCTGATTTAAGAACGTGGGCAGACTCTTGAGGCTGGAAAAGGCAAGGAAATAAATTCTCACACAGTTCTGTGGTACATTGGTAATGTGCTGCTCAAAGAGACATAGGACCATAAATGGCAGCCATGGTTAAAATCCCTTACTAGGTCAGCCTGAAACATGCCAGGCATGTGAGTACCCAAGATCTGCCAGACTGGAGTACTGGAGGAAGGGAATTGCAGTCTAACCGACACCATGGGCTCTGCTCCTCTCTCCTTTCTCACGCTCACATGCATGAGCACATGATCTTCATGAATGAGGTGAATGGAGAAAGAAATGAATTCTCCTCTATAACCTTCAGAAAATACATAGCTCTGCCGATACCTTGGTTTTGGTTCCCTCAGATCCATTTAGCTTCTGATTTCCCATATCATATGATAGTATATTTATGTTATTTTAAACAATTAAGTGCATGACAATTTGTTGCAGCAAGCAAGAGAAAGTGAATGCAATCTACCAGTTTTTAATTGACTGGTGTTTTCTCATAATTAGGTACAATTATGAGAAATTGTATATGAGTTATGCATTTTGGGAGCAATATCTTAGAAGTGAGAGTATGTCCTCAGTGCATTCCCATAAGGTGAGATGTGATATGTTTGTTCAAATAAAAACTTTGATCGGGAAAGATAATTTTTTACTACATGAATACACTATTCCTCATCAATTGTGCCTACCAGTTTTACATCTACTAATCATTCTTGTATGAATTAATTGTCAAATGGTAATTTTCTATCATTCCTCATACATTTATCAGTTGACCATCTATTTGACAGATTTTTTTTTGCTATCTGTCTCTCTACAATAACCATCTATCTACCCACCTATCATTTTCAATAGTGACTGATACTTTTACTTTTTCTTTATTTGATTGATTGCAATGCTCTGTTATTATCATGTTTTTTATGTTATTGTTACTAGTGGTGTGTTTTTTGTTTTGATTTTGTTTTTGCTAGGGAGCCAAAAGAGAGAGAGGGAAAGCTAGAAAATACCCCCAATGGAGGACCAGCAGTTAGCTGGTAATGACTATGTTGCTGGACTCTCATGTAGTTGACCGCGGTTGGAGTCCTGGACCTGGTGGCTTAAACTCATGCCAGGTGCATGTGCATGCATGCCCAAGATCCCGGGAGGAGAATGGAGGAGAAGGCATTGTGGCATGGCCATCCTCCCTGGGGGTATTTCTCGCTTTCTGTCTCTGACTCTCTCTGTGTTCGGGGGGCTCATGCCCCCTTAAACAAAAAAAAAAAAAAAAAAAAAAAAATACCCCTAATGGGGGATAATCACATGGCAATCCCTTCTCCTCTATCTCTCCTTTTATGGGGGATTTTGAACATGCATGCATCTGTGCCCAAGATGTCTTTTAAGTCACTCAGTCAGGACTTGAACTACCAGATTGGTCATGTTCTATCCATCTACCTGAAACACCAGTCACAGGCTGGCTTTTATCATGTGATTTTTTTCTTGTTTTAAAGTTTTTGTTATAGGACACATGGGCCCACCAGAAAAAGATACAGAGGAGAGGGGAGTGAAAAATTACCTGCCAGAGGGAATGACCAGACTACAAACTGCAATCCCTTCTCCTTTGGTCTCCTCTTGGGATTTTGGCATGGATGCACAAATGTCCAGTGTTATTTTCAAGCCACTAGATCTGAGAGTCAAACCACAGAGTCAGCCATATAGATTCAGCACCTTAACCACCTTGTCACCTGTTGGCCCATAATATGTGTTTTAATGTTCAAATTATATAGATTTAACCAGTGGAAGATAACTCAAGTAGTTTTTGTGTCCTTATGAGATGTCCTATAATTTTCAAACATAATCCTATGTTTTGGCATAAAAAATCATCTACATTTGTTTTTTTCTCCTGTTTCAAACAAGGAATAAGCTATTTTTCAATGGAGTTCTAGTTCATCTTACTAGGGAATATTGTTTATTTGTTTTGCTACAAGATTGTGATTATTTATAAGACTGCTAACCAGATAGGCACACACAGATATACACATGAATAAATATTGCATATATCTGTATTCATTAAGTTACCTATCTGTAAAACTGTAAATTAATATTTATGACTTCATTTTTGACCTAAAATTGTTAGGTCAAAAATAAGGTTGTTGAATAAATAAATAAATATATTGAATAAATAAGGTCATGAACAACCTTATTTATATCCACATTTACAACTCCCCTTTCTGACAGTAACTAGTTTGTCTCTCAATATCATCAGTATACATTGGTTTTGGGGAAAACATGACTTTTTTTAGGGCGAGGCAATTTTCTTCCTTGGGGCCTGAGGGAAGCACACAGGGATGATTCATAGATTTCTCTCTTTTCAAAAAGACCTAACCAAGCTTTTTGGTCAATGCCCTAATTCCCGTTAGGGCGAGGGACTAATTCAGCAGTCTAACTGGGACAACCTGGCTCACATTGGGCGTGTGCAATTAGGTGATCAAGTTCCTCATTCTTTACCTGTGGGGAAGGTGCACAGGTCCAGGGAATAAAAAAAAGTGTAGATTCAAATTTAAAGGAAGGATGGGACCAGCAGTTAGCGTAATGGCTATATCGCTGGACTCCCATGTGGTTCGAGTCCCGGACCCGGTGGCTTAAAACACATGCCAGGTGCATGTGCGTGAGTGCCCAAGATCCTGAGAGGAGAATGAAAGAGATGGAATTGCGGCGTGGCCATCCCCTCTGTAGGGTGATTTCTCACTTTCTGTCTCGCTGTTTCTCTTTGTCTGGCAAGCGCACATACCCTATGGCAAAAACCTCTCAAAAAAAAAAATATATATATATATTAAAGGAAGGACATAGGCAGCATAACAGGCCTCCCACTAATGACTATTCATGACCTCTAGTAATAAAAATGAGGGTTAACTAGTACCAAGCACAGTTGCCATCTGGCAATCTGCCCGCCCAAGAGCCTTTTGGGTGTACTTCCTTCCTTTCCTTTCTTTACTTTCCTATTAAATCATCTTTTCTACCTACTTCATTCGTGGTTGCGGTTTCATTTTGCACCTAGGGACAGATCTCTAATTTTAGTGATCTGGACCCAAAGAACCAAGGACTGCACAATGCAGCTCAACATTTTTCCATCCCTTAACAAAATCACCTCCCCAGTGGGGGGAATGGCTATGCCATGATCCCTTCTCCTCCAATCTCTTCATAGGATTTTGGGCACACATGCACACGTGCTCTGCATGATTTTTGTGTGTGTGTGTGTGTGGGGAGAGGTTTTTGCTATAGGGCATATGTGCTCACCAGAAAGATAGAGATAGACACAGAGACAGAGAGGGAGAAATCACCCCCCTGGGGGATGGCCACACCACTATCTCTTCTCCAGTCTCCTCTCAGGATTTTGGGCATACACGCACATATGCCCAGCGTGAATTTAAACCACTGGGTCTGGGACTCGAACTGTGATCAACTACATGGGAGTCCAGTGACATAGACATTATGCCAACTTCTGGTCCCACCCAGTATGAGTTTTAAATCACTGGGTCCAGGACTCAAACTGTGGTCAACTACATGGGAGTCCAGCAACATAACCATTACTCCATCTGCTGGTCCTGAATTTTTAAAAATTTTTGTTTATTGTTTTCATGAATGAGAATGTGAGAGAAGCACCCTCAGCCACCCCCAGCCTTCCCAGCCAGCCAGGATCATGGGCACATGTAACTGATGTGTACAGATCAACTGAGACCTGTTCCCCCAATCCATATGGATTCAGGATTGCTTCAATAGCATGTTACCACTCTGCCACTTAGCCTGCTCCGCATGAGCTTTATGAAACCAGAGGTCATGTAATAAATACTGCCTTCATGGACCAGCAAATGGTGTAGTGGTTATGTTACGTTATTCCCACATGACCAACTGTAGTTCGAGTTACGGATCTGGTGGCTTGAAAATTATGCCAGGAGCACATGTATGGGATCCCAGGAGGAGAGTAGAAGAGAAGGGATTGTGGTATGACCATACATCAGGGGGTGATTTTTCACTTTCCCTCTGTCTC
>NW_006159883.1:0-1956 GCF_000334495.1 Tupaia belangeri chinensis
GCAAAGCAAGTCAGACCATGAAAGACAGAGTCCGTATGTCCCCACTCAATATATACCGATTATTTGCGGTCTACAGCAGAAACTGAAAAGTTTGGAAGGAATAATAGCAGGGAAGGCAACGTAGATACTAGAGACGGTAAGGATAGAGGTAATACAGGGGTAATGAAGGGAGGGAAGAAGGGGAAAAGGGAAGGGAAAAAAGTACATTTAATTGACAAAAAAAATGAAAAGCTATCTGTTGATGATAATGTATATAGTAATGTCTTTGTCTTGACTGATACACATGGTAGTCGTGCTGGAAAAAAATGTTGTACACTGTAAAGATATAGGTGATTAAATGTGAATTTAAAAAATTAAAAAGGTGACTGTCACCATCACTTCGCCCTCTCTCCCGCATCACTTTCGCCTCTTTCTTCCCCCACCTTTTAAGGGCCTGCCGCTACTCAAGCACAACTAGAGGATAAAGGACACACAGCAGGCGCGAGCGCCGGCTCTGCCCAGGGCACGGACCGGAGGGTGAGCTTTGGGTAGCCCGCGGAACCCTAGCGACCGGGCAGAGGTTGCAGCTCGGCGCCCGGTCGCAGTGGGCCAACGCGCAATCGTGGCGTCGCTTCCGGTCGCGGCTGAGGTGCAGGTCGCCTCCTGAGGTGTGAGGACCCGGCTGAGTTATCCTGCCGCTGCTCCTGGCGGCCCCAAGGAGCACGTGGACACCCGAGAAGCGGGTCAGAGGCTGGCCTTGCGTCTTCGCTGCATCCCCGAACGAATCTGCATCCCAGGTCCTGACCTGCTGTTCGGAAAAGGGGCGGAGTGAAGGGAGGAAACCAGAACTTTAGTGAATGTATTTCTCCCACAGATCCTGTGCGGTTAAACCCTGCGAGCCTACACTTTGGAATGAAAAAATTAAGGCTTAAGGAGCTAGAGAGTCGCCTGCAACAAGTGGATGGATTCGAAAAGCCCAAGCTACTTCTAGAACAGTATCCGACCAGGCCTCACATTGCAGGTAGGGCAGTTGGTTCACTACGCCCTAGTTTTTGGAATTAGTCCTGTCCATTCACTTCTTGATGAAAATACAAGTTATTCAGATACAAAGACTGTGTAAAGATGGGACCCGCAGTTGGTGTAATGGCTATGTCTCTGGACTCCCACGTAGTCAACCGTGGTCCGAGTCCCAGACTTTGTGGCTTAAAACTCTCCGGGCGCGTGCGCATGTGTGCCCAACATGCCGAGAGGAGAATGGAGAAAAGATTGTGGGGTGGCCATCCCCCCTGGGGGGTGATTTCTCGCTTTCTGTCTCTCTCTGGCGAGTGCACGCGCCCTATAGCAAAAACCTCTCAAAAAAAAAATGCGTAAAGAAATTCTTCCCTAAAATTGCGTATCACATTATCATGGCCTTCCTAGACACCAATGACCGCCTCCACCTCGACACACTTCTATCCTTTTCTTGTTTGGTTTTCTGGTACTAACGAATAGTCAGACAGTTTTTTAATATGTTCGTTTCATTGTATATTAACTTCTTGAGGGTAAGAAATGTGTTGCATCCCCAGTACCTAAAAGAGGTGCCGGTACCATTAGGAGATCAGTAAATACAATATTTGCAAAATAAAAAGCAATTTTCTGCTGCAGCATTGCTAGGATTTCTGTGCTATGCATACTCAGCTCTGCCTACTCAGCCCTAGAAATGAATGCCAGAGATCATAACGGAAGGACTAAGCTTTAACAAAACTGGAGAAATATATGCATTTTAATTTTAACAGAGTATCTGAGAATTTGTATTTTTTTGCTTGATGCCAGAGATTGATATTGTTAGTACAGGAAGGATTAGGGAACCAGCAGTTAACGTAATGGCTATGTCGCTGGACTCCCACGTAGTCGCCCAGACCCGGTGGCTTAAAACTCACGCCGGGCACGTGTGCGTGCATGCCCAAGATCCCAAGAGGAGAATGGAGAAGGGATTGC
>NW_006159883.1:1998-21037 GCF_000334495.1 Tupaia belangeri chinensis
CATGTGCCCTATAGCAAAAACCTCTCAAAAAAAAAAAAAAGCTGTTGGGAAGTATTAGGAAAATGAATTTGCTGCTAACCCCTGCAAGGACTAGTTTTTTCCATTTCTGGAATAGTTTGTTTCTAATCTACCAATGAAAGTCAGAGAGAACACATACCTGCACTAAATTCCTATAAGTTGTTGTAATTCCAACCAAAATTTGCACAGGTCTGCTATACCTAGGTTAAGATCAGCTTTCTTGTTTTTTTCCTGAAATTTTTTTGTTTGATTTTGTTTTTTGCTCTAGTGCTTGTGTACACGCTGGAGAGACAGAGAGACAGAAAGGGAGCTATCACCCCCTGGGGGGGATGGCCACACCACAGTACCTTTTCCTCCATTCTGTTGGGATCTTGGACACGCCTGGCTTGAGTTTTAAGTCGCCACGTCCGGGACTTGAACCGGCGTTGCATACGTGGGAGTCCCACCGCCATCTGCTGGTCCTGAGATCAGTTTTCTTAATTTATATCTTTTTTTTCTTCCCCGTAATGTGAAAGTGCTCACTAGAGAGATACAGAGACAGTGAGAGGAAGGTCAGAAATCACCACAATCCCTTCTCCTCTGTTCTATTGGGACTTGAGACACGCACGCACACACACATGCTTGGCATGATTTTCAAGCTGCCAGGGTTGGAATTCAAACTGTGGTGAGCCACATGGGAATCTAGCACCTTAAGTACCATACTACCTGCTGGCCCCAGTCTTCGTAATTTACATAATGCTGCTCCCCCCCCTTTTTTTTTTGTTCAACATGCTAGAGGGAGCATGGGCTCATTAGAGAGACAGAGAGAGGGAAAGTGGGAAAGTACCCCCTATGGGGGATACCCTGCAATCCCTTCTCCATATCTCCTCTTTTTGGGATTTTGGGCACACATGTGCTGGGTGTGTTTTCAAGTTGACGGGTCTGGGACTCAAACCATGCAGTCAACTTTATGGGACCTAGCTGCCACAACCATGCTGCTGACTGGCCCAATAACGCCTTCTTATAATCTCTTTGTTGGGGTTTTTTTTTAGAGTCCAATATTTTAAAATATCAGTTGTTTCACATTCAGTGTGTAACCTGCACATGGGTATGCTCATTTTTTGAGATACCAACTTCAAAGTCACTCACTCCTGCAGCAATGATCAGGACAGCACTGTTAACTTGAGATGTCCCTATAGTTGTGTGTGTGGTTTTTATACATTATTTTTTTTTAGAGAGAGATTTTTGCTATAGGTCACATGTGCTCACCAGAGAGGCAGAGGAAGACAGACAGAAAGCAAGAAATCATCACCCAGGAGGAGTGGTCATGCCACAATCTCTTCTCCATTCTCCTCCTGGGATGTTGGGCAAGCACATGCAAGTGCCTGGCATGAATTTTAAGCCACCAGATCTGGGACCTGAACTGCAGTCAACTATTAGGGAATTCAGCGATGTAACCGTTACTCCATCTGCTGGCCCCTGTAATTGTGTTTTTAATAAAACCTTTGGATGCTCAGGTATCAGTGATGGCCAGTAGTCCTTGCTGGGTTCATATTCCATAGGGAAGGTATCAGTGGTGTTATTCCTGGTTACCCATCAGTATATCCAACTCCTTGTTTATTTGAAAAATTCCTTTCTAATCTCAGCAGCTTCTGCCCTGCTCCTTTGTATTTCTCTTTCAGGTCTCATTTATACATTATAAATATATATGTACCTATAGATCAGGAATATATTTGTTCAAAGGCTGTATTGTGGATGTAGGAGCTTATGACACCCATGTTCTCGTGACAAACTTGCAAAAAAAAAATTCTGTGCCTGTTTTATGCTGATGCTGGTTTTATATGAAGGTTCCTAGAGTTATAGATTTCACAGATCAGTATAATTTCAAAAACAATTTTGGAGACTGATACAGGGGTGCCTGATTTATATATTTACAAGGAAGGACACTTTTTAAACCTATTTAAAACACTTCAACATCAAAGAAAAAAACTGGTAAGTATATGTGTCTATGCAATGTTTTGAAAAGGCTAAGGAAAATTAAAAAACATACTATTTTTCTCATTTTACCTCAGAGACTGGTCACGATTTTTTCATTCTTGGCATTGTCGGCAGAGTCTAGTCTTGGGGAACCACTGTGTGTTTCATCCTCCATGATGCCTCTTACTACATGCACCATCTTTTAGATAGATAGATAGATAGATAGATAGATAGATAGATAGATAGATAATTTGGAACACCATTTGGGGAGAACTAAATCATACAAGACAGAAAATTGTATCAGAAAGTCATTTGCACAAATGGATTTTAGTTATCAGCTTGCTTATTCCGTGTGTGTGTTTTTTTTAGCATGTATGCTTTATACAATCCATAACACTTATGATGACATTGAAAATAAAGTGGTTGCAGATCTAGGATGTGGTTGTGGAGTGCTTAGCATCGGAGCTGCAATGTTAGGAGCAGGGTAGGTGATCTAGTATATTCTATTTGGGTATGGGGTGGCTTTAATAAGTGGAATCAACTGATTTATACTTCTGGGATTTTATAGTATAAGGTAAAGAGGAATAAGAATCTGATACTTAGTGGGGCCAGCAGTGGGCATAGTGTTTAAGATGCTGGACTCTCACATGGCCGATTGAGGTTCCAGTCCTGGACCTGGTGGCTTGAAAATCATGCCAGGCGTATGTACATGTGTGCCCAAAATCCCAGAAGGAGAATGGAGGAAAAAGGATTGCAGTATGGCCATCCCCTGGGGGGGTAATTTATCACTGTCTCTCTCTGTCTTTCTCCAGTGAGTGCATGTACCTTATGGCAAAAAAAAAAAAAAAAAGGGAGAGCGAGAAACTGATATTAACTATGTTTTAAATGGGCAGAAAATCAAAGCATATTTACTACAAAAAATAATAGCAGCAATTGCTGTATACAGACCTGACTTTCCAACTTCTGCCAGGTTGTGAAATTATGCAGTTGAAATATGATACTTGCGCCAGCCCAAGACCTTAGTAGTTAAGGGAACCATATCCCACATGGTTTGAATCCTGGCCCTGGTAGCTTGAAAAGTACACTAGATATGTGCCCAAAATACCAACAGGATGGAGACACGGAGGAAAAGGGATCATGGTATGACCATGCCCTATCATGGGGTGCTTTCTTCTCCCTTTCCCTGGTGAGTACACAAAGAAAGAAAGATAAGTGATGCTTTTTGACACTTGGGTTAAAAAGATAAAATAGCTAATTTTCTTTTTGTTTTCTTAGAAGATATAAGTTACTCTTTCTGTTTTATATTTTCTAGGTTGTGTATTGGATTTGACATAGATGAAGATGCATTAGAAATATTTAATAGGAATATAGAAGAGTTCGAGTTAACAAATGTTGACATGGTTCAATGTAATGTGTGTTTATTATCTAACACAATGTCCAAGTCATTTGATACCGTAATTATGAATCCTCCCTTTGGGACCAAAAACAATAAAGGTTGGTAATAAGAATCAGGTGTACTGGTATATTTGTAGAAATGCAAGTTTGAAAAATGATTTTATTGGGGCCAGCAGGTGGTATGGTGGTTGGGGCACTGGACTCACATGGTTGACCATGGTTCTAGTCTCAACCTGGTGGGCTTGCTTCCTCTCTCTCTCTCTCTCTCTCTCTCTCTCTTTCTGATGAGCGCATCTGCCCTGTAGCAAATTTTTAAAAATAATATAGGGACCAGCAGATGGCATAGTGGTTAAGTTGATGGATTCCAACTGGAGTTCGAGTTCTGGGCCCAGGGCTTGAAAATCACACCAGGTGCGTGTCCAAGATCCTGGAGAGAATGGAGAAGGGATTGTGGTGTGGCCATTTCCCCTGCCCCCCCACCCCCCGGGGTTGATTTCTCACTTTCCCTCTCACTATCTCTGTCTCTGGCGAGCACATGCACCCTAAGGCAGAAACCTAAAAATAAATAAATAAATAGTTCTTTACCAAAATGATTTTATCTTTTACAATTTGTATTAAGTAATCTTTATTGCTGTTCATGAAAATAATCAGTCTGCAGCCTATATAGTTATAACTTAAATTCCAATTTAATGCATAGCTAGAGAACTGAAATTTTAATCTTTGTTTTTACAAATTTATATTAAGTAAATAAAGACAGTCTTTTTTTTCATTTATCACTTAATACCATCTTTGCTTTCAAGAATGATTTGCCTGTTGGGGAGCCTGCAGGTGGCATGTTGGTTAAGGGTGCTGGACTCCTACATGGCCGACTGCGCTTCAAGTCCTGGACCTAGTGGCTTGCTTTCTTACTTTCATTCTCTGTTTTTCTCTCTCTCACTCTGTCCCTCTCTGGTCAAATTTAAACAAACAAACAAAGTTAAATGAAAGAATTATTTTTAAAAAAAAAAAGAGTGATTTGCCTGGAGGCACATGATAGTGCACTGGTAAACACTGTGCTCTGTGAGACTGACTCACATGGGCAAGTTCTGGTAATCTTCCCTATCTGAAGACCTCTCTGAGTAGTTGGGGCATGTATGTGGGGCTGGGTGAAGCTGGGGGTAGATTGCTGCTTCAAGACTCTGTTAGGGATGTTGTCTCTTTCTCATGGAAGAATAAACCTAAAAAAAAAAAAAATGAAAAAAAGCATTTGCCTAGCCTTTATAGATGATTATGAAACCTATGAAGGATTTTCTTCTTTCAGAACCTTTTTTTTTATTCCCCATGAGAGAGAGGTTAGTACAAAGTTCTTTTTGACAGGTCTTAACATCACAATCAGCCTACCACCACTTCCCAGTTAGCTAGGACCACAAGCACATACCGCTTTGCCCAGCCTTTTTAGATTAGGCCAGGAATCAAATTCAGGCCCTTCATGTAACCTTAGCTTGCTGGGCCTAGAACCTGCTTTAAATGCCCTAACACACCCCAGGGATTCAACATGTACCCATTAGTAACTGAATCACTTTGGCTAGTAATTTTGTGTGTACTATTAGCATAGAAAGTAGGAAATCAGTAAGAAGAGGAAAAGATATACATAGTTAATCATGTCTCCCTACTCCAAGATAACTTACATGTTTTCTTCTCTCCTTTTGAAAGTCATCAATTTGAAGTATAGTATTAAAGTTTGTACTTTAGCTTTATTTAATTAAGACATGATTCAAGTTTTATTCTATCACCCTTAAAATAATACTTTTATATTTAATAATACTGTCTTATTGCAGAAAAAATATGAAGTGGCTATTTTGGAGTTAGGAAAAATGTTTCCAAATCCTAGTCATTTAATCTTTTTGGGTAAGAGGTACATAATATAAATGGGAACTTTTTCTATTCTTCACAGGAACAGATATGGTTTTTCTAAAAACTGCTTTGGAAATGGCAAGAACAGCAGTATATTCTTTACACAAATCTTCAACTAGAAAAGTAAGTTCAAAGCATCATGATACTCCATGTCATTTATTCATTCACTTTCCTATTATGAGAGAGAGAGAGGGAGTGGGAAAAGGAAAGAGATATCAGTAAGAGGTTTTTTTTGTTTTTGTTTTTGTTTTTGAGAGGTTTTTGACATAGGGTGCATGCACTCGCCAGACAGACAGAGACAGAGAGACAGGAAGCAAGAAATCACCCCCCGGGGGGGATGGCCACACCGCAATCCCTTCTCCTCCATTCTCCTCTCAGGATCTTAGGCACGCATGCATGCACATGTGCCCGGCATGAGTTTAAGCCACCGGGTCCAGGACGCGAATTGCGGTTGACTACATGGGAGTTCAGCGACATAGCCATTACGCTAACTTCTGGTCACTCAGTAAGAGTTTTTGACAGGTTCCTGTGCCTGGTGTTCAGGTTGGCCTGGGAACTGAACCAAGCCTCCAATACAGTTTCAGCCTCCCAAACACCACCACAACTGGGCTCATGTCATTTATTTTTAAATTTGTGATAGTCTTTTAAGAATTAGCTATGAATACTAAATGCCACATATGCCCAAATTCCAGACTCCCAGTGGGAAAAAAAGTTTTTCACCACAGTCACAGTGATCTCCTCTGAGTAATTATCAGGGTGAGAAGTTCCAAAAAATAAGTTCCCAATCTATAGCCAAGAGCCAAACTTGTAAGGGACCTAAAGATAACTAATCAGGCATGCTATAAACTTTTTCTATTTAGCTTGGCATAATATAAGTTTTCAATGAACTCATATATAGTTCATGAAATAAAATATGCCACTAAAGGACTAGTAGGTGGCATGGAGGTTAAGACAATTGGATCCCATTTGGCCAACTCCGTGGTTCAAGTCCTGGAAACTCAAACTAGGTGTGTGTATGTGGATGCCCAAAATCTCAATGGAGTGGAGAAGGTATAGTCTGGCCATTCCCCCTGGGGGTTACTTTCCCACTTTTCCTTTCTCTCTCTCTATCTCAGTCACTTGTGAGCGCACACATCCTATAGCAGAAGTTTAAAAAAAATCCAGTAAAAAATGGTGCAATTAAGTAGTAATATCTAGTTATTTGAATCAATTCCTGTAGTTATTTGAATGAATTCCCAAATTCATAGTTCTTTGAATAGCAAAGAACTCAGATCTTTGCTATTTGATTTGCCATGCTCTGGCACTATGAGGCAGCATGAGCATTTCCTTGGCAGATTATTAAATTGTGTTTTAAGTAAATATTTCATTAATTTAAGACCATTTTTTTAATTAGTGCAGAAGGATTTCCATGAGCACAGTAACTAAGAAATCAATCTGGGGTGTTTTAAGCATACTGGGAATGAGGTAGGATGAGGAATGAACTAGTAGTATTAAGACAGTCCCAGGGACAAGCAGCTGGCATAATGGCTATGTCACTGGACTCCCATGTAGTCGACCGCAGTTCAAGTCCTGGACCCAGTGGCTTTAAACTCATGTTGGACATGTGTGCATGCATGCCCAATATCCAAAGAGGAGAATGGAGGAGAAGGGATTGCAGTGTGGCCATCCCCCTGGGGGGGGGGGGGAATTTCTCGCTTTCTGTCTCTGTCTTTCTCTGTCTTTCTGGCGAGCACATGCGCCCTATGGCAGAAATATCTCAAAAAAAAAAAAGATTCCAGACCAGCAGGTGGTATAAAGGTTAAGGCACTGGATCACACATGACAGACTACGCATTTCAAGTCCCAGACTTGTGGCTTGAAAATCACTGGATGCATGTGTGTGCATCTCCAAAATCCCACAAGGAGATTATACAAGAAGGGATGTAGCCACTTGCCTTGGGGAGGGTGATTTCTCACTTTCCGTCTCTGGCAAGTTCATTGTGCCCTATAGAAAAAAGAAAAGAAAAAAACAAAAACAAAAACAAAAAACAGCTCCTGGACCAATTAGTGGCATGGAAGTTAATGTGGCTGGATTCCACATGGTAAGACCCTGGTTCAAGTCCTGAACCAGATGGCTTGAAAATGAACAAAAACCAAAAAACAGGTGTGTGTGAATACATGCCCCAAATCTCAAAAAATGGAAAAAGGATTGTGGTGTGACCATCCCCCATTGGGGTGCTTTCTCACTCTGTTCCCAACCCACATGGGTCTCAAGATAGTGCTCACACTCTCTGGCAATATTTTTTAAAAGTCCCATTTTATGTAGCTATATCTCCTATAAACTTGGGGTAATTTTACTTGTTTTAAGTACTCTATGTGCAATGGTCCTTGACTTACAATGGCGTTATGTCCCAATAAACCCACAAGTTGAAAATATGGCAAGTCACAGGATGCATTGAATATACCTACCTTATCAGACATCATAGTTTGTCCTGGCCTACCTTTAATGTTCTCAGAACACAGAATTACCTACAGTTGCACAAAATCATCTAATACAAAATCTTGAATATCTCATATAATTTATCACATACCATACTGAGGATGAAAAACAGAATGGTATATAGGTACTTGGAAGTATGTCTATTTAATACATTATCACTTTCTCACCTTCCTAAAGCTGAAAAATCATAAATTGAACCATCTTAAGTCAAAAGATGTCTGTAATTAGTAATACTGTTGCTGAAGCTTACCCCAGTTTCCTTAGCTATCCCTTGTTCTTTAAAACTACTTGACTGTGTGAGGCTGGCAGGTAGCATGGTGATTAAGGTGCTGGACTCTCACATAGGTGACTGCAAGCCTGGCAGCTTGCCTTTTCAAAGCTGTTGTCATGTTACTTTATCAGGCATTGTGCAAATTTAGTTCTTGGCACAGATTTGACAGAGTAATAGAATAGGTAAGCATGGTATTATTTCAGTGTTTATCCCAAGCACAGCCCTTTTATTTACCTCTGCCAAAGGCAACCATATCCCATTGTATTATCTAACATCACTAACCTTAGGGCTCCCTTAGCAAAGAAATGTCATAGCTTTTTCTTACAAATTTATCAAGATCTTAAGATTGCATTAAATTATAATAATGCTTACATTAAAATCTGTGTATTTATGTGGAAATTTTAGATCTCAAAGTGGAGAAAATAAGCCCAGAACTGAGATTACTTAATTCAGGAAAAGAAACTACAAGCACAAATTAATGTGTTATTTACGGCACTGGAAATATTTGGACCTTAAGAATGAAGTGAAATAGTTTGACAACTTAATAAAAAGTATTACGAAGACCACAAACATGGATGAAATGCCTGTATCATGTATTGAGGTCTCTATTAGCATTTCTAGAAAACTAATGCATGTACATTTGCAGGGTTATAGTTATGGTCTTTATTCATTTCCATTGATGTTGAAGTATTGAATATATTTTAAAATTCATAAGGTGGGGCCAACAGGTGACATGGTGGTTAAGGCACTAGACTCCCATGTGGCCAACCATGGTTTGAGTCCTGGACCTGGAAGCTTGAAAATCATCTGAGCAAAACCATGGTTTAAATCCTAAGAGGAGAATAAAGAAGGGATTGCAGCATGGACATCTACCCTGGGGGTGGGTGATTTGTCACCTTTCTTTTTCATTCTCTCGCTCTGGCAAACACATGCAAACTTCAGCAAACACATTGAAAAAAAAAAAAATTCCTGAAGAAATTTTAATACCAAACTACTAAAAATAAGTTAATTCTTTGTGAATTTAGACCTATAACTAACCTATTTGGTTTGTACTATCATGCTGGCACAGTTCAAAATACTTTTCATAGTCTACAACAATCTCATGAAGAGTATCTTCCTTACTTAACAGATGATAAAATTGAGGCATGAGACAAATGAGTAACTTTGCTCAGGGTTACATAGCTTCTAAGTAGCAGATCTATAGTTCAGATGCAGGCCATCTGGCTCAAGAGACTATGTTCTTTTTTTTTTTCTTTTAGGTTTTTGCTATAGGGCACATGCGCTCGGCAGAAAGACAGAGACAGAAAGCGAGAAATCACCCCCCAGGGAGGATGGCCATGCTGCAATCCCTTCTCCTCCATTCTCCTCTTGGGATCTTGGGCACGCACGCACACACGCCCGGCATGAGTTTAAGCCACCAGGTCCAGGACTCGAACCACAGTCGACTACATGGGAGTTCAGCGACATAGCCATTACACTAACTGCTGGTCCCAAGACTATGTTCTTAACTACTCGATCACCTTGCCACTGAATTGCCTGTGGACATAGAGCTCTGCTAAAGGTTTTCTAGGATAGCTAGCTGTGTGTATTAGTAAAATAATGTAGGGCTGGCCCAGTAGTACAGTAGTTGATTACTTACTGTACATTTGTAGTCTAACCCACATGGCTGACTGCAGTTTGAATTGCAGCATGGAGGCTTGAAAAGTATACCAGGCATGTGTGTGCATGTCCAAAATAGGATGGGAGAGGATTGCAGCATGACTGTGCCCCATTGGTAAGAGAGGGGCTTTCTCTTGCTCATGTGAGTGCACATGCCCTCTGGAAAACTAGTAATAAAAATAAAATGCTACAGAAACCATGAATATTTGGGTACATTTCTGAAATAGTTTTATTACTTAAATTTAATTAAATAATTTGATTAAGACTGTTAAACTGTAATGGCTTGAATTCTTATTTTCAAAATATTACTAGTCCACTTGAAATATTTACAACGGTCTAAAGCGTATAATGAAATTTTATGATTTTGAAAACTAAGTATTAGTAAAATGCAACTTTAAAGAAACATTATTTAAAAATCAGCTCATATTAACATGTTACTTATGTTCAGCATATTCAAAAGAAAGCTGCAGAATGGAAAATCAAGATGGATATTATTGCAGGTAAGATAGACTTACACTTACCTAAAAGGACCAACTGTATTAGCCCAAGCAAAATTTTTAGATGCTAAGAAAATAAATTACAGAACATGCTTTGCTGTGTGGCAAAATGTGCATTATTGGTAATGAATTGGAAATTATGAAGGTTTGCCTGAGACTGAGCCAGTTTATGTATTCTACTGAAAATTTCTAATAACACCCAGGTATCTTTCATTCAGGCTCAGACAGAATACTGTGTATCATCATAGTGACTAAAAATATGACCTTAAACTTGGTTTGAAACTTGAGTTTGAAATCTAATCACAGAGGGACCAGCAGGTAGTGTGGTGGTTAAAGCGCTAGACACTCCCACATGGCCAACCACAGTTCAAGTCCTAGACTTGGTGGCTTACTTTCTCACTCTCTCTTCTCTGTCTCTCTCTCTGGTCAAAATAAATGGATGAATAAATAAAATTGAATTAAAGTAATTCTTAAAAAAAATCTAATCATGGAAAATGCCACCAGGTTATGCCTGAATAACTGCATTTCTATTTTTTCTGAGACATTTTTGCTATAGGGTGCACGTGCTCAACAGAGACACAGACAGTAAGCAAGAAATCACCACCTATGCTGCAATCCCCTTTCGTCCATTTCTCAGGATTTTGAGCACACACACATTGATGCACCCAGGGAGTTTTAAGCTGCCAGGTCCAGGACTCAAACCACAGTTAACTATGTGAAAGCCCAGCAACGTAACACCATCTGCTGGTCTCCTGCATTTCTATTTCAATATTCTAACTCCCTGAAATCAAACACGGGCATTTTTCTTTTTGGTGGGAGATAAAACATAAACATCCACACTATGAGTAAATCATGTTTGATACAATTTTATTACCAAGTTGGATAATGTTCCCAAACATCAGAATGGGAAAAGCATTTAACTAAAGACTAGTTGTAATCCAAATAATTCTGAAAAACCTGCAAGAAAATAGAGGAACACATTTTATACACAATAATAAACTTACCGTGAATTGGCACTTTAAATTTAAACATAACTAAGTTATTACTGTTCTTAATAATTAGTAATTTATAAAAAAGATCTGTTGGTCTTCATATTCCATTAATACTGTCATTCCTTAAAATAGTCTTTTACAATATGCACTATGGAGCACCTTAGAACAGTTCCAGTAGTATGCTAAACCAGAGACTTTGCTACTCCAAATGTACTCAGACCATCAATAATGACATCCTTGGGAGTGTTAGAAATACAGAATTTTCAGGACCAGCAGTTAGCATAATGGCTATGTCGCTGGACTCCCACATAGTCGACCACAGTTTGTGTACTGGACCCGGTGGCTTAAACTCACGCCGGGCGCGTGTGCGTGCATGCCCAAGATCCCGAGAGGAGAATGGAGAAGGGATTGCGGCGTGGCCATCCCCTCCGGGAGGGGGGGGTGATTTCTCGCTTTCTGTCTCTCTGTCTGGCGAGCGCATGCGCCCTATAGCAAAAACCTCGAAAAAAACAAAAAAGAAATACAGAATTTTCAGGGAGGAGGTGGCTGGATTTCATATGGCCAATTGCACAGTTCAGGTCCTTGACCTGGCAGCTTGATATACACTCTGGGTATATGTACATGCATACATGCATGCCCAAACTCCTGAGACTGGAGAAGGTATGAGGCATGGCCATCCGCTGGCCGTGAGGTTTCTCACTTTCCCTTCCTTTCTCTGGAAAGCACATATGCCACACAGAAAACTTCACGCAGTCCAGAATTTCTGGCTACATAGAGAGCTATATAAATACAATTTTCATTTTCAATGAGATCCTCATATGATTTGATGGACGGCACATTAAAATTTGAGAGCCGGGTACATGTACATGCGTGCCCCAAATCCCAAGAGAAGGGATGGTGGTGTGGTGTGGCCATCCCTCCAGGAAGTGATTTCTTGATTTCTCACTTTTGTCTCTTCGACAAGCACATACACCCTCCTATAGCAAAAATCTGTGTTAAAAAAAATTTTTTTTTGAGAGTTGTGACCTACAGGCTTAGGATTTGCTACAAAATATGGACGATAGGTAGACTCACTGCCACCCTTATAAATGAGACTATAGTAAGAGTGAACATTATTCCTTAAAAATGAAAATGGGTTTTCATTTGAGAGTTTAACAGAAAAATAATTAGCTACTTACTACCAGCACTAAGACTGGGCAAAAAAAAGGAAATATGATTACTAGAAAATTAAAAATACTTTTTCATAGGATTTACTCTTGTCTACTTGTTATCCTTTTAAATTCTTCCCTATTGCCTCACATTTGGGGTATGAAAGTGGCTAAAATAGTAGAGATGCCAAACTCTGCCATGATCTTTAGTAAAGTCAGTAAAGCCTTGGATGAATAAAAATGACAAGTCTAAAATATTCAGCTTACTAGCATTGGTATTTCTTAGTTTATTGTGACTGTTTTCGGTCATAAGTGTTTATTTGAATGTTTGGAAACTGTGTAGTGGTTAAGTTGCACTGTACTCCCATATGGCAACCACAGTTAAAGTCCCACACCTAGGAGCTTGAAACTCATGCTGGGCACGTGTATGTGCATGCCCAAGATCCTGGGAAGAGAATGGAGAAGAGATTGCAGCATGACTATCCTCCCTGGGGGGTGATTTCTCACTTTCTATCTCTTTGGTGAATGCACACAATGTCTACCAAAAATCTCTCAAAAACAATAAATGTTTGGAAACAGAAGTTTTATCCTATAATGGTTTTTGTTTCACAGAGCTTCGCTATGACCTGCCAGCATTATACAATTTTCATAAAAAGAAATCAGTAAGTTTTTTGATTCTTGTCTACATTCTGTATTGAAATGCTTTGCAGTAATTACTCTAATATTATCAAGTTTTCTGGGGAAATATAGAAAGTCAGCCTAGGGCTAGGATAAATAACTATGGGAAGGGTTCATAATCAACAGCCAGTACTTAAAAGTTCTTTCTTAAATGCTTTGGACACAAAAAGGAAAAAAATAAGCTAAGTTTTTGTTCTTTTATATAGTGTACATTTTATTAGTTTGTACTAATACATTCTCATATTACAAAAGCAATTTAGCAGAAGAGTCTTCCTGTTGATATTTGAATCATCTGAATAACACAAACAGAACTATACATTTTAAAAAAATTCTCATGAGGGGTAACAAAACAAAACAAAAAGACAAGTTAAACAACAAAAAAATTTTGTTCTTACAGGTGGACATTGAAGTGGACCTAATTCGGTTTTCTTTTTAAAAGGCTTCAAAGACAAAAGGCAGCTTAAACCTAATTAAAATGAATAAAAAATTTGTTCACTAAACTACTGGTCTCCACTCCATTTTATGTTTTCTGTTGTTTTGATGCAGGTTCTTTCGTGGCTGTTTCTTCTCTTGCTCTTTTCACTGGTCCTATACAGTGAAACAGAGTGTTTTGTTAAGTTCAATATAAGCACTGCTCTATTTTAATACGAAGTACTTAATAATTCTGTTTTAAAATATTAACAACTTCCCTAAAAAAAAACCAATGAGAAAAAGCTTTTCCTTAAGTATAGACCTTCTGATCTCAAGTTTCTACTTATCTTCCAAACACCCATTCTCCCATTTGCCATGTAGGTCTGCCTCACATTTTACCACTGTGCTACCATCCAGCCCTCTGTCTACCACTAGAGTAAAACAGCATAACAGGTAGAAGTTGAAAAACCACATCCCCTTTCCCTCAGGCAAATAATTTCTCATAAAAGTACAAATTTCTCATGAAACTACCACGAGACTTAGAAAAACTTACGAGTTGATGGTTCATATTCATCAAAGTCATCATCACTATCGAATTTGGTTTTCTTGCCCTGAAACTGTACTTTTGCTTTAGCAGACGCAGGCTGAGCAGCTTTATTTCCTTTTCCTTTAAATTTGCGACCTGTGAAGTTAAAACATTTCTTTACTAAATTCTCAGTTGTAAGTCAATATTTTTCAACACAGACTAAAATATTTGTTACTCAAGTCAGTGAGTTAAAATAGCCAAACGTTATGGAAAAATAAAAATAAATGACCTTTTGACTTCCATTTGTTTAGGGATTCTTGCTGATCTTCTATGATTTTTTTCAATGCTGCTTTTTCTTCCTCTCCTTCTAGTACTTCCCAAGTGACTGCTTTGTTCCTTAATTGTAGGTTACCATTATTTGCATCTTTGGCTTTTTCTAGGGTTTTCTTGGCTTTTTCTTTAAACAGAATTATGCCCTGTACCAAAGACAGAAAACAGTAGCCACATCTTTAGATTTTAGTCCCACAATTAATTTGCTTGAACTAACTTTTCCTGTCTGCAGACCTTTGATGACATTGCCAGTCTCAATAAATATCACTGAACATTAAAAAAGAAATACTATACTTTTATACTACAGTAATAATACCAACAGTTATTCACAGTATATTCCCAAAATAACAGACACCACATCTAATGACAGGAGTAACAAAATTCAAAATACATAAAAACTATTTTAATAAATACTATTTTAAAATTTCTACTAATTCTATCTTGAAAAAAATAAGTTTCTATATATTTTAGTACTATATCTTATAATAGCTATAATGCAAATAAATGTCTCCAAACCTCTTTTGCTCCTCTGATAAAATCTATCCATTTTATTTCACCATGATTTGAGAAAAGGATGTGCAAATCTTCTCTACAGGTCTGATCATCTAAGTCACCCGAAAATTTCAGCAAGCATCCAATCTTTTCTTCTAGAGATTTCTATAAAAATACAAAAGCAATGAAAAGTTTCTTGAAGCAACCACCAATCAGAAATGGTTCATTCCATTCTATACCTATACAGGCTAGAAACCAAAATGCGCAAGTTTATTTAATACTACATTTTTCTTGTCATCTTTTATACTATAGTCCCTTCTGATTTTGACATGGGGGGAGTGGTCTTCAAAGGTTCACAGAAAATGTAGGAAATGTTAGGGAAAAAAAAGATGCATAAATTTCATCCTTCCGGGGACACCAAAATAAACTTGAACTAACTTGTTATTGCATGTCTGAACAGGATCTAGCTGAGGCACTCAGAAGGGTAAGACATCAAGCTTTTTGAAAAGAGCTATCAGTCCCACATGAATTCTAACAATGAAGACAAAACAATCATTAAATTTATGGTAGAAGCTTGGGTAGAAGGATAGTGAAATAACCGACAGTTTATGGAAATTTTCTGGGGATAATGTCCTCAAAGACCTCAAAGGATTATAAATGGATAACGCGTCTTGAGATGATGTTGAAGATGATAGCCTGCAATGGCAGATCTTATCAATTTATAAGGAAAAAATTAATTTCATTGTGCCCTTGTTAAAGAGGACCAATGATTATCAATAGAAACAACCAATAGACAAGTGGTACAAATTACATGGTTCTGACTGAAAAAAACGTGAGCAAACATTCTGCTCTGCGGGTACTAAAATCATTGTGCCCAGTTCAACAGCTGACAAGAGCTAAGCATTCAATGGAAATTTTAAACAAGTGGGATCAAAATCCTGAAGCATGTCTTTGGAGAATTTTGACACTTGAGACATGGTGCTTGGTCTGTACAATCCTGAAGACAAACTACAATCAAAACAACAGCTACCAAGAAGTGGAAATCAAAGAAAGTGGACCTGGTAAGAGAAGTGGTCCAGTCAAAGCAAAAGCCATGGCAGAGTATTTTTGGGATGTTCATGTCATTTTGCTTTAAACTTTCTGGAAGAACAAAGAATGTAACATCTGCTTATTTTAGGAGTACTTTAAAAAAGTTAGCAAAAGCTTTAGTAATAAAACTTTGCCCAGGGAGCCAGAAGGTGGTTAAGGACACTGGATTCCCACAGGGCTGATTCTGACTTGGTTTGATCCTGGACCACCTGGTGGCTTGCTTTCTCACTTTCTCTCTTTATCTTCCTCTGTCCCTTTCTGGTCAAATTAAAATAATTAAATAAAGTTAAATAATTCTTTAAAAATAAATAAATAAAACTTTGCCTAAGAAGCTTAAACAGAGTCCTTCTCCATCACAGCAATGTTCTTACTCATACATCTCACCGAACAATGGCAACTTATGCAAGTTTCAGTGAGAAATTATTAAGCATCTACCTTCAGAGTCTTAATGTAGCTACTTCTGACATTGTTCACTCATCTTTAGAAAACCTCTAAAGGACATCTATTTCTTCAACAGATAATGTAAAAAAGACTGTATTGACATGGTTAAACTTTCAGATCCTTCATTTTTCAGGAGGTATCATCATCTAACAAAAGGGCCTTGAACTTGATGGAGCTCATATTGAAGACTAAACATCATGTTTTTAATCTTTTTTTTTTTAATCCCGTAGGGCGGGGGCCAGCAGATGCCTAAGGTGCTAGACTCCAACATGGTTTACAGCAATTCAATCCTGGACCTGACAGCTTGAAAATCATGCTGGGTACATGTGCCCAAAATCCCAGAAGAAGGCATTGTAGTGTTGCCAACCCCCTGGGTGTTATTTCTCACTCTCGCTCTCTCTCTGACTCACTCTGGTGAGCACATGTGCTGTGACAAAACCTTATATATATATATATAAAGCCACAGAGCATGCATCAGATACACATAAAAGAGAAAAGCCTCCAATAAGAGCCTAGTCAAGCTACAACAATTTCTCCCACCATTCTCTGTCATACATCAGGATTCTGGCAATGTGGGCATGCTTAGAATGTTTTTCAAGCTAACTGGGTCAAGACTTTGAACCCAGGTCAGCTATGATATCTGGCTTTCTCTATGACCACCTAACTACTATATTAGAGGGCCAACCCTATTTTCAATTACCTTCTTCCCTTAACTTTTTTTCTTTTAGAATTATTTAATTTTATTTATTATTATTTTAAAATTTGCTTTAGGGCACATGCGCTCATGAGAAAGAGAGAGAACATGAGAGTGCAAGCCGCCAGGTCTGGGAATCAAACCATGATCGGCCATATAGGAATCTAGCACCTCAACCACCATGCTACCCATTGACCCTCCCCCCCTTAACTTAAAAATTCTGTATTTAATTTCTACTAGTAACTTTATTTCTTTGTTTTCTTAAAGCTGCCAGAGGGCATGCTTGATGATGAGCACTGCTCAAATATGCTAATCAGAGAAGGGGGGAAGAAGTACTCACACAGGGCATGGTCACACCACAATTACTTTCCCTCTATTCCTCTATGTTGTCAGGATTTTAGGCACACATATATATGCACCCAGAATGAATTTCAAGCTGCCAAGTGCCAGAACTTGAAATATGACTGGCCACATGGGATCTGACTTCCCTTAACCAGTAAGCTACAGTGCCAGTCCAAATGTGACATACTTTTCTAATTGCCAATGTGTGTGTTTGCGAGACACACAGCGACAACAAAGTACCCCTCCTCAAGTAGTGTGTGGTCACAAAATCCCTTTTCTATAGGATTTTTTTTTTTTTGGCCATAGGGCAGGTGCCACCATGCCCTGCCACAAAATCTCTTCTTTGTCACTTCATCCCTTTGAGATTTGGGGCACACACTCGTACCAGGCATGTTTTTCAAGCTGCCAGGGCCAAAGAAGAATATCCAAAAGAACTTTAGGCAGGCAGGCAGGCTGCTAGGTAGCAACTGCCTCAAGTGGGTTCAAATCATAGCTGGCCAAGTAGGATCTGGGCTCCCTTAAAGGCTATAGACACAGCCTTTTGAGTGACAATTAGTTACTACCTGTGTAAATCTAGTTATAAACTGTCTCTGGGTTTAAGTAATTCTAGGCAATACTATTTGTATATTACATGAGTGCAGTGACAACCATACATCTTACATATTTTCCTTAAAGAGAGACCAGCAGGTAGCACAGAAGTAATGCATAGTTCTGCGCTGCTGGAACACACAGGAAGGTCATGGATTTACACCCTTCTCTGTACATGCCCAGAATTGGAGGTAGACTGTAGTGTGAAAATCCTGTTGAGAGTACCTGTCTGTCTGTCCACCTATCTTAGAAAAAATAAACAAACTTTAAGAATAAAAAAGGCCGATCCCCTGGCTTGGTGACTAAGAAAGCCAGACCCATGTGGCCTAAAACACACTTATGCATGTGTACATGCATGCCCAAAATCATATGACAGTATGGAGAAACCCAGAAGGGATTGTTTCATGACAATGCCCCACTAAGGAGTGCTTTCTTCCCTCCCTCTCTCTGGTCAGCACAGCACTCTGGAAATAAAAAAACCCAAAAACTCAAAAATGGGCAAATCTGGGCCAGCAATGTGGCTTGGTTAAGGAAGCTGGATCTCATATGACCAACCGTGGTCTGAATCCTAGTCCAAACGCTCAAAAAACATGCCGTGTGTATATGTGTGTGTGTATGTGTGTATACAGGTGTGTGTATACCCAAAAACCCAACGGGATAAAGAAATGGAGGAAAAGGGACTGCAGCATGATCATGCCTCATGGAGGCGGTGCTTTCTCCCTTTCCCTCTGGCAAGTGCATGTACTCTAGCAAAATCCCAGATTTTTTAGTTATAACTTTGAATTATAGATGTATTATACAACAATTATACTTACCATTTCAGCATCTTCTGCTAACTTCTGTTTTTCTTCTTGCTCTCTACAAATAAAAATGTTCTAATTATAACACATTCCATTTTACATAAAAAATTAATCCCTAATAAAGTTAGCCTAGCCATGGTAGCACACGCTGGGTAAACGCTGCTACTTGGCAGGCTAAGGCCACAGGGCAACCCCGGGATTTATTCCTGGCCCACCCTGAAAGCCGGGAGCGGTGGCGGTGGCAGTGGTGGTGGTGGTGGTGGTGATGGTGGCGGTGGTGGTGGTGGTGGCAGTGGTAGTGATGGTGGTTGTGGTGGTGATGGTGGCGTTGGTGGTGGCAT
>NW_006159883.1:21835-33131 GCF_000334495.1 Tupaia belangeri chinensis
TTTTCAACCTGCCAGGGCCAAAGAAGAATATCCAAAAGAACTTTAGGCAGGCAGGCTGCTAGGTAGCAACTGCCTCAAGTGGGTTCAAATCATAGCTGGCCAAGTAGGATCTGGGCTCCCTTAAAGGCTATAGACACAGCCTTTTGAGTGACAATTAGTTACTACCTGTGTAAATCTAGTTATAAACTGTCTCTGGGTTTAAGTAATTCTAGGCAATACTATTTGTATATTACATGAGTGCAGTGACAACCATACATCTTACATATTTTCCTTAAAGAGAGACCAGCAGGTAGCACAGAAGTAATGCATAGTTCTGCGCTGCTGGAACACACAGGAAGGTCATGGATTTACACCCTTCTCTGTACATGCCCAGAATTGGAGGTAGACTGTAGTGTGAAAATCCTGTTGAGAGTGCCTATCTGTCTGTCCACCTATCTTAGAAAAAATAAACAAACTTTAAGAATAAAAAAGGCCGATCCCCTGGCTTGGTGACTAAGAAAGCCAGACCCATGTGGCCTAAAACACACTTATGCATGTGTACATGCATGCCCAAAATCATATGACAGTATGGAGAAACCCAGAAGGGATTGTCTCATGACAATGCCCCACTAAGGAGTGCTTTCTTCCCTCCCTCTCTCTGGTCAGCACAGCACAGGTACACTCTGGAAATAAAAAAACCCAAAAACTCAAAAATGGGCAAATCTGGGCCAGCAATGTGGCTTGGTTAAGGAAGCTGGATCTCATATGACCAACCGTGGTCTGAATCCTAGTCCAAACGCTCAAAAAACATGCCGTGTGTATGTGTGTGTATACCCAAAAACCCAACGGGATAAAGAAATGGAGGAAAAGGGACTGCAGCATGATCATGCCTCATGGAGGCGGTGCTTTCTCCCTTTCCCTCTGGCAAGTGCATGTACTCTAGCAAAATCCCAGATTTTTTAGTTATAACTTTGAATTATAGATGTATTATACAACAAGAATATATACTTACCATTTCAGCATCTTCTGCTAACTTCTGTTTTTCTTCTTGCTCTCTACAAATAAAAATGTTCTAATTATAACACATTCCATTTTACATAAAAAATTAATCCCTAATAAAGTTAGCCTAGCCATGGTAGCACACGCTGGGTAAACGCTGCTACTTGGCAGGCTAAGGCCACAGGGCAACCCCGGGATTTATTCCTGGCCCACCCTGAAAGCCGGGAGCGGTGGCGGTGGCAGTGGTGGTGGTGGTGGTGGTGATGGTGGCGGTGGTGGTGGTGCTGGCGTGGTGGTGTGCGCCTGTTGTCCCAGCGACTCTGAAGGCTGAGGTGGGAGGATCGCGACATAGTGAGACCCTGTCTAAAAAAAATAATAATAAAAAATAAAAAAAATAAAAATGATGTAATTAGAATGTGTTTTCATTTATCATAATAAGAAAATTAAATCCTAATAAAATTGGGCCAGCTGCAGTAGCGTGCTCTGGTAGACACAGCTACTTGGCAGGCTGAGGCAACATGGGAGGCCCGGGCTCAATTCCTGGCCCACCCTGAAAGTCGGGCGCGTTGGCGTTGTTGGTGGTGTTGGTGGTGGCGCGAGCCTGTAGGCCTCGGTAAGCTGAGGCAGGAGGATTGCGAGTTCGCGGCCAGCGTGGGGCACGTGGGGAATATAGCGAGGCCCTGTCTGAAAGTGCCGGGCGTGGTGGCGCGCGCCTGTTGTCCCAGCGATTCGGGAGGCTGAGGTAGGAGGATCGTGACATAGTGTGACCCTGTCTAAAAAAAAAAAAATAAAAAAAATAAAAATAAAAAAATAAAAATCCTAATAAAGTTAATCTTGATCATGTTCACTAAACTACTTAATAACCAAACTCAAGTCTTTAGGTTGTCTAATCCTCTAGTGCTACACTAAAACACAATGTGGCCCCCAGATTATTAAAGCAGTTTAAGATTGCAATGTTTCACTAGCAAGAAAGAAGCCTACTTACTACTCATTTCAGAGCTCATCAGCTCTTCCCAGAATCACTAACTCTACCCTTTTCAAAGCTTTAAGGAAATCAAAATGTCACAATTAGTTCAATATACTTACCGTTTAGCTCTTAATTTTGCTTCTACTTTATGCTGTCTTCTTTCTGCATTTTTTTTTGCAAAGTAATCTTCCCTAAGGGATATATAAGCAATGTTACACATTTTCTATCAATATGATGACCTAAAAATTCAAAATACACCAGGAAGTAGTCGCGGCTGCTCGGTAAGCTGAGGCAGGAGGATTGCGAGTTCGCGGCCAGCGTGGGGCACGTGGGGAATATAGCGAGGCCCTGTCTGAAAGTGCCGGGCGTGGTGGCGCGCGCCTGTTGTCCCAGCGATTCGGGAGGCTGAGGTAGGAGGATCGTGACATAGTGTGACCCTGTCTAAAAAAAAAAAAATAAAAAAAATAAAAATAAAAAAATAAAAATCCTAATAAAGTTAATCTTGATCATGTTCACTAAACTACTTAATAACCAAACTCAAGTCTTTAGGTTGTCTAATCCTCTAGTGCTACACTAAAACACAATGTGGCCCCCAGATTATTAAAGCAGTTTAAGATTGCAATGTTTCACTAGCAAGAAAGAAGCCTACTTACTACTCATTTCAGAGCTCATCAGCTCTTCCCAGAATCACTAACTCTACCCTTTTCAAAGCTTTAAGGAAATCAAAATGTCACAATTAGTTCAATATACTTACCGTTTAGCTCTTAATTTTGCTTCTACTTTATGCTGTCTTCTTTCTGCATTTTTTTTTGCAAAGTAATCTTCCCTAAGGGATATATAAGCAATGTTACACATTTTCTATCAATATGATGACCTAAAAATTCAAAATACACCAGGAAGTTACATGTTTTTCTATGTAGTAGCCCAGGGCATGTTTACTGAATTTTTAAAGCATAGTCAGAGTTGTACAGCCATTGCTATTCCAAAAAGAAAGCCTGAATCCATTAGTAGTCTCATGTTAATCTGATGTTTATTTTGTTTCAGAATTTTCTATATTAATTTTACAAAGGGTGAGAAATCTGAAATTCTTGAAGACCCAAGAATAGTTGCACTTAAGAGAATTTAATACTGATAGCATGACTCATCACAGTGCACCTCTCAGTCGTGTTCAGTACACAGCATTTAGAAGATTGTACAAATGCAAAAGTAGGGAGCTATGGGTGAATTAATAACAAAAATGCTCTAGTTGGTATTCATTTTTATACCCACACATAAAAATGCATTATACACTATAAAAATACAGACATATATACATTATAAAAAATAAATACAGGGGCCAGCAGGTTGCATAGTGGTTAAGGTGCTGGATTCCCACATGGTCAACACCAGTTCAAGTACCAGGCCCAGAGGCTTGAAACTCACATAGGGAGTGTATGTATGTATACCCAAAATCCTGAGAGGAAAATGGAGGAGAAAGGATTGCAGTATGGCCATCCCCACTCCACCCAGGGATGATTTCTCACTTTTTCTCTTAAGAATTATTTGTTTTATTTATTCATTCACTCATTTAAATTTGACCTTATAAAGACACACAGAGAGAGAGGGCAGTTGAGAAAGCAAGTCAGCAGGTCCAGGACTCAAATCATGGTGGTCATGTGAAAGTATCCAGCACCTTAACCGTCATGCCACATGCCAGACCCTCGCTGGTCCCATTCACTTTTTGTCTCTCTCTCTGGAGAGCACACACACCCTATAACAAAAATTTTTCTTTAAAAAAAAAGGGACAAACCAGCAGGTGGTATGGTGGTTAAGGTGCTGGACTCCCATGGGGTTAACTGCGGTTTGAGTCCTCAGCCCAGAGGCTTGAAACTCACACTGGGTCTGTATGAGTGCCCAAAATCTCAAGGGAACAGAAGACAAGAGATTGTGGTGTGGCCATATTCCCTGGGAGGGTGATTTCTTGCATTCTGTATCTCTCTGTCTCTTCAACAAGTGCATATGCCACATGGCAAAATTCTCTTGGGGCCAGCAGGTGGCATCGTGATTAAGACAGCTGGACTCCCACATGGCTGATCATGGTTCAAGTCCCAGACCTGGTAGCTTGCTTTCTCACTTTCCTTCTCAATCTCTGGTCAACTTCAATAAAATAATATTAATAAACTCTCCAAAAAAGAAAGAAAAAGAAGCACAGATGAAAACGGTATAGAGTGGGACCAGCAGTTAGCATAATGGCTATGTCGCTGGACTCCTATGTAGTCAACCGCGGTTCGAGTCCCGGACCTGGTGGCTTAAACTCACGCCGGGCGCATGTGCGTGTGTGCCCAAGATCCCAAGAGAATGGAGAAGGAATTGCGGTATAGCCATGCCCCCTTGAGGGATGATTTCTCACTTTCTATCTCTGTCTTTCCAGCGAGCGCATGCCCCCTATAGCAAGCACCTGCCCCCCCATGGGGGGGGGTGCGGGAGGGGGCAGGACGGTATAGTGATTTATTTTTCAACCACACAAAAAGCCTAAATTTTAGCATCTAGCCTGTTAAGTTTCATATATAAAGTAAGTATCTTAGACTAGGCAAAGAACTAGCATATCTGAAAGGATGCCTAAGGATCCTAAGGATACTAAAACAGGGCATGCTACTCCATGCTCATTACCCTAGTGTGTCAATTCCACATAACTAAATTACCAGAAGAAATATCAACAGAAAGACTTACTTGAAAAGTATTAACATCTCTGTGCCTTTGTACTTCTGACCAGGAGTCTCTACAAACTTCTTTGCAGATGCAATGTTTTCAAACACAGCAAATATTGATCCCTATAAAAAGGAAATGGTTAAAAGTAATAGGTTAAAAGTAATGTTCTATGTGTTTTCACAATTGGAAAAAGTCTACATTGGGCTGGCTCCAAGGCTAGGTGCTTAGGGCAGATGGAGCCAACAAGTCAACCTTTTGTTTCAAGCCCCAGACTTAGCAGCTTAAGAAACACCCAAGTTGGGGGACCAGCAGTTAGCGTAATGGCTATGTCGCTGGACTCCCACCTAGTTGACCATGGTTTGAGTCCTGGACCCAGTGGCTTAAACTCACGCCAGGGGCATGTGCATGCATGCCCAAGATCCCAACAGGGGAAGGGACTGCAGTATGGTCATTCCTCCCCGGGGGGTGGGGGTAGTGTGTGTGATGCATCGCTTTCTGGCTGGCTGGCGAGCTCACATACCCTATAGCAAAAACCTCTCCACAAATTTTTTAAAAAAAAGAAAAGAAAAGAAAAAGAAACACCCAAGTCATGTATAAGTGCAAGGGTTCCCAAAATCCAGACAGGAAAAAGAGATGGAGAAGGAATTGAGGCGCAACTATTCCCCAGGGGATACAACATACCCCCTCTCTCTGGCATATTCACATGACTTCTAGCCAAAAAGAAGAAAAGTCAGTGTAACACAATCATACCTTAAATGCTTTCTGCAATGTTCTTCTCATCTGAATATTTAGTATTTCACCTTTACCTTCTAACCATTCCTTTATATCATCAAGGGTTGCATCAGTTGGGAAGCCTTTCTGTAAGAGTAGGGGAAAATACAGTGATTTTTCAAGTAAATAATTTACCAGAACCATTTATTTTGTCTTGAAATGAAGCCAGAATATACGTATCAATCTCTTCTCCCTCCCTGTCTAATCCCTTTCGGCAGTCTTGGTTAAAAGCCATTATTCTGGGCCAGCAGGTAGTACGGAGGTTAAGGCTCTGGATCCCTCGTGGCTGGTCGAGCAGTTTGAGTCCGGATGTGGAGGCTTGAAAATCACGCAGGTTGCCTTTGTGTGTGCCTAAAACCTTGAGAGGAGACTGGACAAGGGATTTCAGCATGGCCATTCCCCCTTAAGGTTGATGTCTCATGTGTGCCCCCCCACCACTTCCTAGCACACAAGCCCTTTAACAAAAACTTTAAAAAAAAAACACATTATTTTCCAGTGCTAAAAAAGTGACTCATCTGAGATTTGCTTCAAAATAATGCAATGGGGTAGAGATAGGACAAGATTTACGTGGGCCAGTTCTGTGGTCAGTGGAAAAGTCGGAAAAAGCCTGACTTAAAAAAAAAAAGAAAAGAAAAGCCAGGGGTCACATGGCAACCATAGCTTGAATCCCCAACCTGGTCCAACTGAAACACACCAGGCACATGCCTAAATTTTGACAGGCTAGAAGAAGGGGATCGCACTATGACCACATACTGTGAAGGGTGCTCGTGTCTGTCTCTCATTCTCAGGTACACGCACACACACTATCATGAGCAAAAGAAAACAAAAGATTATTCATGTGTTCACTGCTGAAGTTAGGAGATGGTACATTATACAATTCAATTTATTTCTGTATGCCTGAAATTCTCCATAACCAAAAAAACATTTAAAATCAGTATGCTGGGACCAGCAGGTAGCGTGGTGGTTAAGGCACTGGACACTCCCACATGACTGACTGCGGTTCGAGTCCCAAACCTGGAACCTTACTTTCTCACTCCCCCTTCCTTCTCTGGTCAAATTAAAATAAATGAATGAATAAACTTTCTTTATTTAATAAAGTATTTTTTAAAAATCAATATGCTAAAGAAAACTGCTAACAGTTTTAGCTACTGAAAAATAAGAATTGCTGATAGGTGCTGGGTGCTTACAATATTCCACAGATCTTATCCAAAGGTATATGGTTTTTTTCATTTAATTCTCACAACAGTTCTATAAGATAAGAAAAAAATCCACATTTATGAAGATAAATCTTAGGGAGATTTAAGAACATTGTCAGGACTCATCCTAAGTGGTGAAACTGTGATTTCTGAGCCATTGCTCTTATCTACTCTACTGAACTTTCTTTTTAAATAAATGTGAGTCATTAAATGCAATAAAGGGATACTTACAATATAAACAGATCTGTTTTTAACATCATTTTTATACTCATCAGTCACTTCAGGGAGGGGTTTGCTTGGAGACCTCCTGATTTTAGTTTTATCTTCACTGATTTCCATGAGTTCTGCCTTGGATTTGCTCAATGCTTCCACTATTACATTAAAGTCTGTCGTTAGACGGTTTAACCTGAGGCATACACAACATTGTAAGACTCAATAGCAGCACTCATTATTAACAGAAAATCCAAAGATATTTTAAAAGATTTTTACCTGTTGAATTTTATCATTATCTCCAAAGGTACCCAGCCTTCATCCAGCTTTATCTGTTCCTTTAAAAACTTGTCCCGTGGCAAATTGAAGTCTCCAAAATAATACTGTGAGATAATTACAATATATTTCAGAACACTGTTTAAAACTAACTCCAAGTTCTAGTTTTCATTGTTGTTATTTTAATTTGTCAAAAGACAAAAGTGCTTGGTGGGGAAAGACAGACCAAGGGTTGGGGAAATGGTCATACTACAATCCCTTCTCCTCCATCCAGCTATGGTTAAGGCAGCAAGATTTCACATGCAGATCCCACAACTAGGCCAGTATGAGTCTTGTAGCCAGTTGATTGAGAGGCACAGTGGGCATGTGTTCATACATGCCCAAAATCCCAAAAGGAAGAAGAAATGGGAAGTGAGGGGGACATTGGTGTGACCATCCCCCATTGGGGGTACTTTCACTCTCCATGTCTTTCTGGCAAATGTGTCACCCTCTGACAAAAATGTAAAAAAAATAATAGAGCTAGGTGAGCCAGATGGTAGTGCAAAGGTAGACCATGACACTCTGTGAGGCAATCCCACATGGGAAAGTTCCTGGTTCAAGTCTGCAGACCTCTCTGAGCATACCAGGCACAAATGTGCCTGTGATCAGTGGCTATTTGAGGAACTGAATGGCAGTATCAGAACTTGTCAGGGGTGCCATGTCTCATCTCTGGTTCAGGGAAGAAATAGAAAAATAAAATTTAAGGGCCAACTAGCAGTCAGATTCCACATGGGGAACCAACCATGTGGTTCGGGTCCCGGACCCAGTGGCTTGAAAAAACACGCCAGCCACTTATGCATGCATGCCCAAAATCCACAAAGGAGGAAGAGATGGAGAAGGGAATGCAATGTGATCTCCTATTGGTGTTTTCTCAACTGCTCCCTTCCCTATCTCTGTTCAGGAAGCACACATGCCTTCTGGCAAATTAAAAAGGAAAGAAAAATTAACTTTAAGAGATGGGGCCAGCAGGTGGCATAGAGGTCAAGGCAGCTAGATTCCACATAGCTGATGGTTTGAATCCCAAACTTGGCACCATGAAAACCATGCTGAGCACATGTGCATGTGTACCCAGATTTCAGAGAGGAGAATGGAGAAGAGACCACTGCATGGTCATCCTCCCTTAGGGGTGATTTCTCACTTTCTCTCTCTCTCACTTTCTCTCTCTCTAGGAAGCACACATGCCCTATAGCAAACTAAACTAAACTAATTAAAAAACACAAAAACAAAAGAAAGAAAAAAACTAGAATAAGCTGGCTAATCACTTAATTTTTAAAGTTAAAAAGTGACTATTGGGGCCAGCACATGGCATGGTGTTAAGGTGCTGGACTCCCACCATGGCCAACCACGGTTCAAATCCTGGATCTGGTAACTTACTCTCACTTTTCCTTTCTCTCTCTGGTCAAATTTAAAAATAGTTAAGAATGACAAACAAAATTAAATAAATAAATAATAGTAACTTTAAAAGTAAGTGACTATATACTGAACTTAAGTGTAGAGGCATTCTTTCCATGCCTTTTCCCCTGGGTTTTAAAATTCATATAACTTTCAGAAATTAAAGAGCAAAAATTATGCATGTTACTGCATATCAATATGAAAAAGCTTACATAACATATCAAAACATACTTATTGCTAAACTATATTTTTTCTTAATTTTGTTCGTATTTTCCTATGATAAATCCACAGAATATAATGTTAAATAATGATCTTCATGTTAATCTTAAAATTTTGTGATGTCCTTTCCTTTTTTCCAGTTTTAGTATCATTCCTCAATGACTTTTGTAATTTTACACTTACTTAGTTATTCCTTTTTAAGAGAGGTTTTTGCTATAGGGTATACATGTGCTCACCAGAGAGACATAAATCTCCCTGGGGAGATGGCCACACTACAATCTCTTCTCTATTCTCCTCTCAGGCTTTTGGACACACAAGCACACAGCCTGAGTTTTAAGTTGTAGGTCTGGGAATGGAACTACAGTCAACTACTTGGAAGTCGAGTGATATAACCATTAAACCACCTGCTGATTCTTATTTTTTTAAAATGCAAAATTAGGGACACCATCTACTAAGTGGCTAAACTCCCAAGTGATTTGACTCCCGGACCTGGCAACCTAAAACTCACGCTGGGCACGTGCGCATGCGTGCCCAAGATCTAGAGAGAACAAAGAAGGGATTGTGGCCCAGCTTGAGTTTTAGGCTGCCAGGTCCAGGACTCGAACCACAGTAGACTACGAGAGAGTCCAGCGACATAATCTTTATGCTATCTGCCGGTCCCAGCAAAATTAGTTTTTAAAAATGCAAAACACTGCTGATTTATTTTATTATAGAAATGCCTCTCTTGGGACCAGCAGTTGGTGTAATGGCTATGTCGCTGGACTCCCATGTAGTCAACCACGGTTCAAGTCCCGGACCGGGAGGCTTAAAAACTCACATCGGGCACATGTGCGTGCGTACCCAAGATCCCAAGAGGAGAATGGAGGACAAGGGATTGTGTTGTGGTCCAAGATCCCAAGAGTGATTTCTCCCTTTCTGTCTCTGTCTTTCTGGTGAGCAAACATGCCCTATAGCAAAAAACCTCTCGGAAAAAAAAGAAATGTCTCCCCAGTGTTAGACTGCAAATTGAGTTTCCTTCTCTTTAGTCCTTTCAAAACAAGGACTAAAAATGTATTTAAAAGTTCTGAGACATACAGAAGGAAAATAACTTTTTACGTATAGCTCTTATTTATTTTTAAAGAACTTAGAGAGAAAGCAAGCAGTCAGGTCCAGGACGCAGACTGTAGTCAGCCATGTGGGAGTCTAGCACCTTACCCATCATGCAATTTGCTGGCCCCTGTATAGCTCTTAAGGGGGGGGGGGAGAAATCCTTTGACTTTCATGTGCCCAGCAAGACATTCTACTCACAGATTTGAGGTTCTGGATTCCAAGTTTGGAATTTTCCAAAGTTAATAAAAACAGAACTGACACACAAATATACATTATGATGAATGTAATTATTATTCTTCTTGATAGTCACTGTCTCTAGTTTATTTAAAAGATTTAAAAAAAAAAAAAAGCTTTGGGACCAGCAGTTAGCGTAATGGCTATGTCGCTGGACTCCCATGCAGTCGACCACAGTTCGCGTCCCAGACCCTGTGGCTTAAAACTCACGGTGGGCGCATGTGCATGTGTGCCCAAGATCCCAAGAGGAGAATGGTGGAGAAAGGATTGTGGCGTGGACATCCCCCCAAGGGGGTGATTTCTCGCCTTCTGTCTGTCTGTCGAGCGCACATACCCTATAGCAAGAAAACCTCTCAAAAAAAAAAAAAAAGCTTCTTGGGTCATCCAGTGGCACGATGGTTAAGGCAGCAGGATCCCATTTGGTCAACTGCATGGTCTGAGGCCCAGACTTAGAGGCTTGAAAAACACATTGGGCATATGTGCATACATATTCTTCCAAAAGGAGAATGGAGAAGGGATTATAATATGGTTATCTCGCCTGGAGGATGCATTCTCACTTTTCCTCTCTCTCTCTAGCAAGTACATGCACCCTATAGCAAAATACTAATAATTTTATTAAACTACTTGCAGTTTTAAAATAAATAAACCCTATTTTTTCCAAAGAAAAAAAAGAAGACTGTTTACCATACTTAAGCATAGAGGCATTTTTTTTCTCAATATAATAAAAAAGGAAAACGCCAAAATATCACTATTTAGAATGCCAAAAATAGCATAAAAAGTAAAAGACAACCAGAAGGTTCTTAAGAATTCTTACATATTGGGGACCAGCAAATGGCATAATGGTTATGTGGCTGGACTCCCACATGGTCAACCATGGTTCAAGTCCTAGAATTGGTAGCCTAAAAAAAACTCATGCCGGGCACATGTGCATGTGCACCCAAAATACCAAGAGGAGAATGGAGCAGAATGGAGAAGAGATTGCAGCATGGTCACCTCCTCTGGGATGGTGATTTCTCAGTTTCTGTCTCTCTGGCGAGTGCACATGCCCTATAACAATCTCTCTTAAAAACCAAAAATCTTATCTATTCAGGACCAACAGATGGCATAATGGTTACATCACTGGACTCCCATGTAGTCAACCATGGTTTGAGTCCTGGACCTGGCAGCTTAAAACTCATCCCATGGGGTGTGTGTGAGTGTGTGTGTGTGTGTGTGTGTGTGTGTGTGTGTGTGTGTC
>NW_006159883.1:33217-40024 GCF_000334495.1 Tupaia belangeri chinensis
AGCACACAGGCCCAAAAAAAAAAAAAACTAAAAAAAAAAAAAAAAAAAAAGTAAAAATGTACTATAAACATAAAAAGTCCAACCTCATTATTAATCAAATATAATTTAAAACAATGAAACAGCTTTTCCCCCAAACTGATTAAAATTCTTTAAAAAAAGAAAGAAAGAAAGAGGTGTAATGGCTGTGTTGCTGAACTTTGACAGACCCAGTGACTTAAAACTCATGCCAGGTTCACGTGTGTGTGTGTGTGTGTGTGTGTGTGCCCAACATCCCAAGAGGAAAATGGAGAAGAAGGGACTGCAGTGTGGCCATCCCCCCCTCCCCCAGGGGGAGATTTCTCGCTTTCTGTCTCTGTCTTTCTGGCAAACGCACGCACTCCATAGCAAAATCCTCTCGAAAAAAAAAAAGAGAGAGATAGGAAAAAAAACAATCACCAATGATATCTAGTATTAGCCTAAATGCTGAGAAAGAGTAGGGCAGGTAAGAAAAGTAAATGGACAGTAAGTATCAAGTTTGTTTTTTGTTTTGTTTTCTTAGGGAGATTTTTGCTGTAGGGCATGTGTGCTTGCCAGAGAGACAGAAAGCGAGAGATTACCCCCCAGTGTCATGGTCACATCACAATCCCTTCACCTCTCAGGATCTTGGGCATGCACACAAGCACACCCAGTTTGAGTTTTAAGCCATGGGATCCAGGACTCGAACCATAGTCAACTAGTTAGGAATACATTACGCCATCTGCTGGTTCCAGTATCAAGTTTTTAAAATGTACATAATCCTGGTCAGCTGCAGTACAAATCCCAGCCTTGGCTGCTGAAGAAAACACACTGGGCTCATATGCATGTGTGCCCCAAATCGCAAAGGGATGGAAAAATGGAGATGACTGCACCCCATTGAGGGCTGCTTTCTCCCTCTGTCTCTGGAGAGCACACACACCTTTTGACAATTAAAAAATGAATAAATAAAATGTGCATAATCCTTGATCCCTTACAGCTCTTTCTAGGAATTCTAGCTTGAAAATATCAGTAAACATGTTTTGTAAATGTCTATATTAAGAATATTCATCACTGGCCTGGCCCTGTGACCTGTGGTTAATGGAGCAGGGGCCCATATGACCAAAAACGCGGTTCAAATCTAGACTCCAGAGGCTTGAAACATACCAGGCATGTTTGCAGGCGTGCCCAAAATCCTAACAGGATGGAGAAATAGAGAAAGAGAGAGTACTACCAATATTCCTCATCTTACAAGTTAGGAAACTAAAATAAACATGGTTAAGTGACACTATAATGCTCTCTTTTGAAATGTTTGTAGCTTTTATGTGTCATCATGACTCCACCAATCTAAAACTGTATACTACTGTATCTTCAGCTAATTCTAAGAATCAAAGATAGGGGTCAGCAGCTGGCGTGGTGGTTAAGGACACTGCACTTCACATGGCTGACCTGGTTAGAGTAATGGACCTGGCAGCTTGCTTTCTCACCCTCACTCCCACTCTCTGGTTAAATTAAAATAAGAAAATAAATAAAGTTAGATAATTCTTTAGGAAAAAAAAAAATCAAAGATAAGCCAAATGCTGAAGAGACCACATACTGAAATTAAGTGTTCTTTCTACATTTGTTTGGGGCTTAAATTTCCTTTCAAGAAATGTGTTTTTACAGTTGAACAACACAATCATCATACCTCAATCTGATGACAGATTTTGGCCTCCAGAGCAGCCATTTTTTCATTATCACCATTTTCAGCCATTGTGGCTATCTGTAAATTTTCCCAAACCAACATAGAGAGGTTATTTTTTTTTTATATAAAGCTCAAGATATCTAAAAATTATTAATACTCATCGTTTACTTAAAAGAAATTTATAATTTACCGGTTCCATTTCTCTACTTAATTCTCAAATATTGTCAACAAGGCAATACTTTGTAATAAGTGATGGAAAACTGAAGAACTATAAATACTCTGCTCTCCTTTCAGTCAATCTCTGCCACAGAAAGTGGTTATAGTTATTTAATCATTCAAGCAAGTTGCAGGGGAAAAACTGGATTCAACCATTTACCAACCATTTCCGTTTTTAAACAGATCAGTATCTGCCAATATACTATGGCTCTCAGTGCTCTTTGTTTGGTGAGAATCACATTTCTTATAAAATTAGTCACAAATGACTTTACCAAAAACTTACTAACAGCAAGTTAGGATCTAGCCTTAAGGTGAACGATAGTTAAGGTGAACAACTCCAAACATGAAACAACTGTAAACTGGAGGGGGAGTTATGCCTACTAATTCACTAATACCTTGGTTAACTTTATAGCCAGTTTTTCTTGTTTCACATCTCTGCTATTAGCACTGCAGGAAAAAAAGAGGCTGTTAAAAAACACAAACCCAATCTTTCTTGCCTCCAGTGCTCTACTAAACCACCCCGTCATCCATACTGTACTAAAGTATATTAAGAAGAATCCATCAAAAATGTCTGCCATTAGCTGACAGAAGTGATGAACTTTTGTTGGTATGCACAGCTTGATGTACCGTAATCGCTATTCATTAAGGTGGACACACAATGGCACCTACTGCAATGGAGACGTGCACATCCCATACAAAATTTCCTCTATCTTACGCATTGTTATGTTGACCACAAACTACACTCCGTAAATTACTACCGTGATCTAGGGCCCCTCATAAAGCAAAAGACAGATTTAGTCCTCCAAGACTTCTTTGTCCTGTCCAATTTTGAAACTTAGTTTCATCAGACACTCTCCCAGAATGTACAAGTGAAATATCACCCATGCTTTCCCATTCCCTCAGAAGCAGCCTTCGTGGAGTGCATGGGAGCCCTAAACGCCCGAGAGGAGCGACGCCGGAAGTACACCACAGCTCCGTTGTTCGGCCTCCGCTCAGTCCCACAAGCTCGGCGGAACCCTCCGGCGTTTACGTCGCGCCGACCGCCTCAGAAACTTACACAGGTGGCCTAAAACGCAGCCTTCGCCGAGCGGGAAGCGGAAGTGGATGTGGATGTATGAAACAGAAAGGACGCAGTGGGGTGCAGCATCTACGCAAGGACTCCGCCGGAGCCGCGTCCCAAAGAAACTACCGGCTCGCCTGGGCCCCAGCCACGTGCAGGAAACCTCGGGGTCCCGCATTCATCGCAGGGGCCGGCTCCAGTCGCACCGCGGCCCGCACCCACTCCGCTCCGAGCCCAGCACAGCCTCCAGTTGCGGCCCACGCGGCACTCGGCCCGAACGTGAGGAAGACGAGAAGCAGACGCTCGCCTCGTGAGGAAGCAGAAAAAGAAAACGCGCCGCCGCGCACCCCGCAGAACAGACCCTTTCGTATTTCCTCATGAGCCACCGAAAGTTCCTCACCTTTAGGGCCAGGTCCCGCAGAGGCGTTCCACAGGCTCACTAACAGCCACGGCAACGTCTCCAATTCCCAGCGACACCCGCTGGCCTAGCGCGCTCAAAGAAGATGGGGGCCGTCCCGGCAACCCCTGCGGCCGAGGGGGCGGGGTCGCGCGCCAAGCGGAGTCGGCGTCGCGCTCTGAGCATGCGCCGGGCCTGCCCGCTCTCACAGGCCAAGTCCCGCCTTTGCTCAGAGGGATTGGATTAAAATGTTCTGCAGGAAGTTAGGGGTTGGCTGTTCATTTGTGATCGAATAAACATTTTTTAATTTTATCTAAACGACATTTGTATCCCACCCCTTCCTCTGGCTCTCTGTTTGTGTGAAGTGTTTGACTCTTTTTTTCAGATTATGGTTTCCAAAGATTTATGTAATAATGTATCTAAACTGCGTCCTGTTGTAGTGGTTCACGGAAAAGATAGAAAAAGACAAAAAAATGTGTTTAATCAAAGAGTCATGGACCCCTAGATTGAAAAACAATGCAGTATGGTGTTTAAAATCTGGGGACTCTTGAATCAGAATTCAAACGAACGGTTCTCCTTACAAACTTTGTGACCTTAGGCCAGTTAGTCAATATCTCTGTCCCTCACAAATAAAATAGGTAATGATAAAGATGATAAAGATCACCTATTTTGCACAGTTGTGAGAATTAAACGTGGTGCAATATGCACATTGCTGGGAACTAGACCTGTCAGATAGTAGGAAGAGCAGCACACATTAGTTTAAAACAATATAGGTGACTTTAGAAAACCAAAATATCATATAATGTGCGTTTAGAACCCTTCTCTTTATACTTTATGCACAACAGTTTTATTCACTTAAAGTTTTCCTTTTTCTTTGTGGTAAGAGAATCTTTTGGGGACCAGCAGGTGGTGTGGTGGTTAAGGCACTGGATACTCCCACATGGCCGACCATGTTTGGAGTCCTGGACTTGGTGGCTTGTTTTCTGACTTCCCCTCTCTCTCTCTCTGTCTCTCTCTGGTCAAATTAAAATAGGTGGATGAATAAATAAAATTTTTTAAAAAGAGAATTTTCTCTTTTCTCCTTAGTTTTCTTTGAAAATTTTAAATGATATTGATGATATAGTCTTTTAAATGACCTTGAAGCTTTGGGCAATCCCAAGACAAATACATTGGAAATGCATATTATAAAAACTGTGTATGAATTTTAAGCTCTCTTTGTGCCAAAATTAACTTGTACTTTAATCCAATCTTTCCATTAATTTTTTTTTCCCCCAAAAGCACTGTTTTTATTTATACAGAGTCCTAACCACTTCAGCAGTAGGAGGAGTGGAAGAGGTTTCTTTTACAATCCAGGGACCTCCATATGTTAGTTTGTTGTTACCAAACACACAGGCGAGTGGCATCATGGATTTGGTAAACTAATGACAATGTTTAGTCTTTCTCTGTCAGAGCAACAAGGTGAACATCAAGCTCTGTTTCTGTAAGAATTCTGAATTTAGGATTTTCAACTGTAATTACTCCAACTTTTATTTCTGAAGGTTTGAAATCAATTGACAGAACAGTAGACAGGCATGTAATTGCAGTTTCCACTGTCTGTTCAAATGTCAAATCAAATTTCTTCACTTTTTTTTCCAAGGAAACTGGTTGACTCTGTTTGTTTAACTCCTGCGGCAGTGGCTTTAAACCCACAGTAGTAACCTGCAGGATCACACTTGTACGTACACCTGAGGATCTTGTTCTTCGTCTACCGATTAATGCCATACAACAACCAGGAGGCCTCATCTCAGCATTCTGTGTGTAGACCTGAGAAATATCAGCAATTCCTTTACACAGCATGTCCACAGGAATCTCATAGCCATACTTGTATTTCCAATTAGCTGCCTCATAGTGTGTCCTCTGTACCTGGGATCAGCTGTCAGCTGTCGTCATTCCTGTCATCACACAGCCAATGTTTTCAGTTATCTTGAATAAGTGAGTCACGGTGCTGGAATCCAATAATTTTTCAGGAACTTTTTTCTGTGTGATAATTACTGTACAGTCTTTCCCTCTCACAGCTACTGATGTAAGGCCACCCTGGTTAATAGCCTTGAAACTATATTCTACTTGGTAGAGCCAGCCCTCGGGTGAAAAAATGATAATGTGGCAGTCAAGACCAGCGCTGGAATCACAGGACATGTTGGTGCATCCACTACTTCCAAGTACAATCTCCTCCATTAACTTTTGAAATCCCTTCGTGTGTTACTTGACACTGGGAACTGAAGAAGGACCAAGAGTCTGATTAGACAGGACACACCTAAACAAAGGTTAATTGCTCTTTTATGCCCCACGACATCTGGGCAGAACTCAGATTCTGCCTATTACCATAAATCACACTTTCTGAAGAACATTTATTTTGTGTTTCTATTGGGTCCCTAGATCTTTGCTCTCCTCTTGTCTTTTATGGTCTCAGCCCCCAGGAACCAAGCTCTGTGTAGCCACCATCACTTAGGGAAATAGATTCCTGTGATACACCAGGAAGCTTCACATTTCAGAGAAAGCACCTAGGAAAAGACCTGCTCTCATGCTAATATACATCTCTAATAGGATAACTTTGTATGTCAACATACCAAAAAAAAGCATCTTTCTGGGTATATATTTAGTACAGTCATTTTAGAGAGCAGATTAATAACATCCACTGAAGTTTAAGTTGTATAAAGCCAATGGCTCAGAAAGGCCACTCTTAGAAAACGTTCTGTAAGGCCACCTCTCACGCACAGTGGTAATGCAACACTCCTCAATGCTGAGACCTCTTGGGAAGGTCCAGTTTTGTGTCCCAAGATCTCTCTGTATACTCCAGGCACATATCTATGATGCTGGCTGCCTGAGGCTGGGTACAGATTGCAGTGTGAAAACCATGCTGCAGGTGCTCCCCCTCTTCCTCTCAGAAAAAAATGAGTACATTTGGAGGAACTTTGAGGGAGGACTGCCCCCTGTAGCTTCAGACCCGGGACCCCCAAGCCAGACACCCCTCTTTCAGCCAGGTACACTTTTATTTTTCCTTTCTTCTTCTGTCCCCTTACCCACGTCTTTCATTTGTAAATTTCTCTCTTCTGATGAACACATAGGAATGCCCTCAGTCCTATCACACCACACTCCCATCTTTCAACACCTGGTGAAATCGCGCGGCGCGTGACTTTTTCTTTATTCTACGTATTCTTTTCTTCCCACTTATTCTGTCCTCACTTCCTTTATCTACACCATCCCTGGCTGTCTAGATAGGTCTAGAATTACAATTCTGAAACATTCTAGCATTTTAAGACTCTCTAGAATACTCCCTTTCACTGAAACACCTGTGAAGGAGGAGATACATTTCTTTGTGCACCTGAAGAGAATACTTTTTCTTGGATTACATTACTAAACACAATTGAAGAGAGACTTTGGCTGTCTCCATTCCACATCAGAAAGGAAACACACTTGTTC
>NW_006159883.1:44350-53560 GCF_000334495.1 Tupaia belangeri chinensis
GATTGAATTCTGGTATATACATAAAGAAAGGAAATGAGGCACAGAGAAAGTCACACAGGTACAGATCACCCTCTATTCTGGTAGAAGTTCTGCCTTTTGCCAAAGTGTGATGCTTTTGGAATTCCCAGTCACCAAAACTGTGAGTCAAAATAAACATCTATTCTCTTAAATTTGCCCAGCCTCCAGTACTTCTGTTAGCAATGCACAAACAGACTAAGACAACATGTTCAAATATACTCATAGTAGGGAATTGGAAATCACCTAAATGACTACCTCAAAAGAGTGGATAATTAACTTGTAGTAGGATTAAACAATGAAATGTTATGCAGTGATAAAACAAACCAGATCTACATCAATTAACATTGATGAAATGAACAACATAATTTGTAGTCCCCTACATTTCCAAACACTAAGAAGAGGTTACTGCTCCCTGCCCCATATTAAGAACAATTAGTCCAGGGTAATGCCATGATTCTCAGAGTATTTTGGACATTTAATTTGAAATACTTATTAGACATCTAGGAAGAGATGTCAAGTATACAATTGATATGCAAATTTGGAACTTAGGGAAGAAATTGGAATTGGAGATACACATTTTAAAGGTTAGCAATATAAAAGACATTTAAAGCCATGACAATAAATTAACTCTCTTACAGAAAATATAGACAGTAAAGATAAGAGGGCTCCAGACTGACTCTCTAGCAAAAAAAAGACATCTATTTGGGACTAGCAGTTGGCATAATGGCTATGTCGCTGGACTCCCATGTAGTCGACCATGGTTCACGTCCTTCCGGCACTGCAGCCCAACTTTTTGAATAGTGAATAAAGGAACTATGTTTAGGAGTTAGAATAATCATAACTCACCTAAGCCAATTTTGTCATTGTGGCAGAGATTGTTACTTATCTTCCAATATTAACACATCCCTTTCTCTATAATAATAACATTGCCCCTGACTTTTAACTGAGTGCATGGACAATAACAAATAAAGACTGCATTTTTTTCCAGCTTTCCTTGCAGCTAAATTAGACCTTGTTTTGTCTCCAAGGTGTGAGTAGGAGTGTCATGTTTAACTTTCAGGTCATTCTTAAAGAGGGTGAGTTTACTCTTGTACCTCTTTTTCTCTCCTCCCACTAGCTGGATATGAACGTGGCAATGAGCAAAACTGGATCAAGCACATGCAGGTAATACCATAGGTTAGCAAAACAGCAAGATAGAAAGAACTGAGTCTCAACAGCCTAGACTGTCATATCAGCCCTGATGGCCTAGACTGTAATATCAGCTCTGATGGCATCACAGAACGGACTTACTATTCCACTCAGAGTATTTTGGACATTTAATTTGAAATACTTATTAGACATCTAGGAAGAGATGTCAAGTATACAATTGATATGCAAATTTGGAACTTAGGGAAGAAATTGGAATTGGAGATACACATTTTAAAGGTTAGCAATATAAAAGACATTTAAAGCCATGACAATAAATTAACTCTCTTACAGAAAATATAGACAGTAAAGATAAGAGGGCTCCAGACTGACTCTCTAGCAAAAAAAAGACATCTATTTGGGACTAGCAGTTGGCATAATGGCTATGTCGCTGGACTCCCATGTAGTCGACCATGGTTCACGTCCTTCCGGCACTGCAGCCCAACTTTTTGAATAGTGAATAAAGGAACTATGTTTAGGAGTTAGAATAATCATAACTCACCTAAGCCAATTTTGTCATTGTGGCAGAGATTGTTACTTATCTTCTAATATTAACACATCCCTTTCTCTATAATAATAACATTGCCCCTGACATTTAACTGAGTGCATGGACAATAACAAATAAAGACTGCATTTTTTTCCAGCTTTCCTTGCAGCTAAATTAGACCTTGTTTTGTCTCCAAGGTGTGAGTAGGAGTGTCATGTTTAACTTTCAGGTCATTCTTAAAGAGGGTGAGTTTACTCTTGTACCTCTTTTTCTCTCCTCCCACTAGCTGGATATGAACGTGGCAATGAGCAAAACTGGATCAAGCACATGCAGGTAATACCATAGGTTAGCAAAACAGCAAGATAGAAAGAACTGAGTCTCAACAGCCTAGACTGTCATATCAGCCCTGATGGCCTAGACTGTAATATCAGCTCTGATGGCATCACAGAACGGACTTACTATTCCACTCGGACTTTAATGAGAGAAAAAAAAATGCACAGAAAACTGATTCGAGACTTTTGGTCAGTGTCAGGCAACAGAATCTTTCACTAAGGGGCGGAATACTTTCAACTAAATCAGAGCTCCAGGCTAATAGGACAACTTTGAAGACTTTTTGCTTCACTAGTCTTTTCCATTTGTGTGTGTGTGTGTGTGTGTGTGTGTGTGTGTGTGTGTACGCACACATGTGCATGCATGCAAGTTGACTCTCAGATTACCTAAAAGTCAGAAATGTACATCTTCCCTAAGTTTTGGGAACGGGTTGTAAAACTATTTCTGTCTTCTTGCTAATACATCATTTTAAAGTGAATCTTGTCTGAAACCTGTCTTCATTGTAACAAGGCTCCTGACAGTGAAGTTGTTAGAGGGAGACCTAGAAGCCCTATGTCTGACAATTGGAGGTCTCCTATATCTCCCCAAATTATCTAATAATCATGAACAGTCAAATTTTCTTGGGTCAGTTTGCTACATTTGAAAAGTGAACACGTTGGTAGGTACATAAATTATTAGCAAACCCTATGCAGGAGACAACACATAGAAGTTGATAAAAATAGCACAGTCTTTACCAAGACTATCTAAAATATTGGGTTGTTGAAGAAGTCATGACACATTTTTGCAACAGATGGCGCTAGTTCAGTTTTTGGAACTACTAGATTCATTCGCATCTGTTATTGCTATGTCATTTGACAGCTGACAGTTCTAGCTTCATTTTAAAACAAAAAAATTAAGCGATTTGTTTGAGTTTTAGGGATTTTACAAGTTAAAGATGGATGACCAAACAGTGCATTTTGCCATCTTTTACTGTTTTACTTCCTTAAAGAGAAAAATGTGTGTCAAGCTGGTGAAAAAATGTGTAAAGTTTACTGTGACAAAAAAAGGCTTATGGTGACAATGTTCTATAAGAACATCAGTGCCTAGAACCACCAAATGGCATAATGGTTACATTGCTGAACTCCCATGTAGTGGACCACAGTTCGAGTTCTGGACCTGGCAGCTCCTGGACCTGGTGGCTTAAAACTCATGCTGGGCAAGTGTGCGTGCATGCCCAAAATCCCAAGAGGAGAATGAAGGAGATGGGACTGTGGCGTGGCCATCCCTCCCTGCCCTCAGTGAGTGATTTCTTGCTTTCTCTCTCTCTCTAGTGAGCACACATGTCCTATAACAAAAATCTCTCTTAAAAAAAAAAAGAAAAAGAGCACAGGACCAGCAGTTGGCATAATGGCTATGTCGCTGGACTCCCATGTAGTCAACCGTGGTTCGAATCCCAGAACTGGTGGCTTAAACTCACGCTGGGCATGTGTGTATGTGTGCCCAAGATCCCGAGAGGAGAATGGAGAAGAGATTGTGGCATGGCCATTCACCCCCAGGGAGTGATTTCTCACTTTCTGTCTCTCTGTCTCTCTCTGTCTTTCTGGTGAGTGCATACACCCTATAGCAAAAACCTTAAAAAAAAAGGAAAGAAAAGAACATCAGTGCCAATAATGGTTGAAATTCCATACTGGTAATTTTTATCTCAATCACACTCCTCACTGAAGTTGATGACAAAATAAATGCATTGATGGAGTCAAACCTACATTACATGACATGAGAGCTTTTATTTATTTATTTATTTATTTATTTATTTATTTATTTTGGAGAGGTTTTCACTATAGGTTGCGTGCAGTCGCCAGAAAGACAGAGCAAGACAGAAAGACAGAAAGCGAAAAATCACCCCCCAGGGGGGATGGCCATGCTGCAATCCCTTCTCCATTCTCCTCTTGGGATCTTGGGCACACACACACATGCGCCTGGCATGAGTTTAAGCCACCGGGTCCGGGACTCAAACCATAGTCAACTACATGGGAGTCCAGTGACATAGCCATTATGCTAACTACTGGTCCCATGACATGAGAGCTTGTAGAAATGTTTGATATCCATCATTCAAGTGTTAATGACCACCTGCAGAAGCTGGGATATGTAAGCAAGCTTGATATTTGGGTTCCTCATGAACTCAAAATTCATTTGACAGTGTATGTAAGCATCTGCGATATGCTTATTAAATGAGAGGGAAATGATCCTTTTTTTGAAGTGATTGATAACTGGTGATAAGAAGTGGATAGTTGGAGCTGACAGGTGGCATGGTGGTTAAGGCACTGGACCCTCATATGGCCGACCGTGGTTTGAATCCTGGACCTGGCAGCTTGCTTTCTCACTTCCCTTTCTCTCTCTCTCTCTCTGTGGTCAAAATAAAATAATAATAACAACAAAAAATAAATTTTTTTAAAAGAATGGATTGTTTACAACAATGTGGTGTGCAGTCTTGGTCCCAATGCGATGATTCACTTCAAACAACAGGGAAAGCAGGCATTCATCAGAGGAAGGTTATGCTTTCAGTGTGGTGGAATTTTAAAGGTGTTGCGTTGTGTTTTTGAGCTCCCGTGAAGGAACCAGACAATTAATTCTAATCTGTGTTGTCAGTAACTGTTCGAATGAATCCATCATCTAGAAATGTTCAGAGCTCGTTAATTGTAAAGGAACTGTGTTCCATCACAACGTGAGAACTGTGTTCCATCACACACAAGTTTGACCATTCATCAAAAACTACTGGGTTCAGGACCAGTGGATGGTGTAATGGCTACATCACTGGACTCCCACGTAGTTGACTGTGGTTTGAGTCCTGAACCCAGCACCTTAAAATTCACGCTGGGCACAGGTGTGTGTGTGTGTGTGCCCAAAATCCTAAAGGAGAATGGAGGAGAAGAGGTTGTAGCGTGGCCATCCCCCTGGGATGAAGGGGTGTGACTTCTCGTTTTCTGTCTCTCTGTCTCTGTCTCTCTGGCGAGTGTACACACTCTACCACAAAAGTCTCTTTTAAAAAAACTTATTGGGCCCTTTTCCAGATGGAACTATGGAGGGCGTTAAAAAGAAGAAAAAGAAGTTTCCCACTGCTGCAGAAGCCAGAAAAGGTTCCTGCTGTTCTAGAAACTCTTAAGAAAAAGCAAAGGAATTTTGTGGAGCTGAAGATCAAGCACCTGAAAAAGAAGTTTGCTCAAAATATGCTTTGAAAGGCAAGGAGGAAGCTTATCTATGAAAAAGTTAAGCACTATCATAAGGAATATAGATAGTTGTACAGAATTGAGATTCACAGGCCAGGATGGCAAGAAAAGCTGCCAATTTCTATGTACCTATAGAACTCAAATTGGCATTTGTCATCAGGATCAGAGGTACCAGTGGAGTAAAACCAAAGGTCCAAAAGGTGTTGCAGCTTCTTTGCCTTTCCCACATCTTCAGTGGCTTTTGTTAAGCTCAACAAGGCTTAAATGAACATGCTGAGAATTGTGGAACCATATATTGCATGGGGGTACCCAAACCTGAAGTGAAAAATGAACGAATCTACAAGTGTGGTTATGGCAAAAATCAATAGGAAGTGAATTGCTTAAACAGATAACTCTTTGATTGCTTGATCTCTTGATAAATTTGACACCATATGCATGGAGGATCTGATTCATGAAATCTATACTGCTGGAAAATGCTTCAAAGAAGCAAATCACTTCTTGTGGCCCTTCTCCATGAGGTAGAATGAAGAAAAAGACCACTCATTTGTAGAAGGTAGAGATACTGGCAGCAGGGAAGACCAGATCACCAGACTTACTAGAAAGATGAACTAAGATATCCACCATGATTAATTTTATAATCTGGTCAGTTAATAAGCAGTGGCTGTTTTCAGACTGCAAAGAAAACAAATTCTTGGAGCTTGGATGAGATGTGCTGCCACACCCACCATACTCCACTAACCTTGCACCATCAGACTTCCTCTTGTTTCACTGTCTTCAAAACTCCTTGCGTGGTGTAGTGTTCAATTCAGATGGGGCTGTAGTCATCATCTTGTTCAGTTTTTTGCCAGTAAAGATAGAAGGATGAACTAAGGTATCCACCATGATTATTTTTTGTAATCTGGTCAGTAAATAAACAGTGGCTGGTTTTAGGCTGAAAAAAAAAAAGGAAAAGAAAAAAAAGAAAGGCTGCACAACTTTTTGATTAAAAAAAAAGTTTTTGAAGTATAGAAGGGGAGCCAAACTGTATGAAACAGTTAATCAGTTAATAGCATGTGTGTGCTCAAAATCCCGAGGTGACAGGAGAATAAAGAAGGGGTTGCATTTTTGCCAGTAAAGACAGGTCCTTCTATGAACCGGGAATTATGAAGCTCACTGAAAGATGGCAAAAGGTTGTTGAACAAAATGGGCAATGTATCTTTGATTAATCTTTGTTCTCTATATAAATAAATAAATGACCTTTGAAAAACACAGAAAAATATGTCACGACTTTTCCAACAACTCAATATTTGTACACATAAAGGAGAACAAAAAGGTCTTTGGGAGAGGGGAAATATACTGAATTACAACACACAAATAGTAAAGTGCATGAATTTTAAGGGTTCAGTGAAGTTTTACAAATCAACATTACCTTGTAATCACCACCAAAATTAAGATATAAAACATTTTCAGCACTCCAGAAAGTTCACTTGTACTCCCTAATAGTCAATGGCTTCTTCTATTTACTTGTTTTTTCAATAGCTTCTTTTAAAGTAACTGCCATAGATTAGCTTTGTCTGTTCTAGATCACATAATTCAAATCATGTAGTATGTGTGGTGTCTTATCAGTTTGAGCTGCTATAATAAAATATCATCTACTAGGCGCCTTAAATAGCAGAAATTTATTTTCCAGTGTTACAGAGGCTGAGAGGAACAAGCTGCTGTCAGATCTGATGTTTCCTGAGGGCCTGCTCCCTGGTTTGCAAATGGTAGTCATCCTGTTGTACCCCTGCATAGTGGAAAACAGGGAGAGGAAGCTGCTGACCCCTCAATGTCTTCTTAAAAGGGCACTGATACCATTCACTAGCTCTCTACCGCTAAGATCTATTTATATCCCAAAGGTCCTTCTTCATCATACTATCATATTGGGAGTTAACATTTCAACATATGAATTTGAGGTCAAAACAAATATTCACTCCTAAACATGCGTGTATACAAACATATCACAATTTATTTATCCATTCTTCTGTTGATAGACATTTGGGTTTCTAACTTTTGACTCTTATAAATAAAGCTGCTCTGAGCATTTCTGTGCATGCCTTCTATTATTGGATTGTCGGCAAAGTCATGACATATTTTTGCAAAGAAAACCAGAAAAATGTCATGATTTTTTTATGACCTAGTATAATATATGTATTCACTTTTGTTAGATGTATACAGAGGAGTGGAATTGCTGGGTCACAGGGTAGGAACATGTTTAGCTTTCCAAAATACTGCTAAACAGTTTTCCAGTGTGGTCATGTCATTTTTCACTGGAACAGCAATGTATCTGGGCCAGCTCTGGCACAGGGGTAATGTGCTACTCAGGAGAAGCTAGATTCCACATGGTTAGAATGGTTAAAGTCTCCAGCATAGTCAGCCTGAAACATGCAGGCAAATGCCCAAGATCTGGTAGGTAGAGGACAAGAAGAAGGGCTCAGCAGGACCAGACACTACGGAGGGTGCTCCTCTCATTTTCTCCCACTCTCACATGCATGCACAGCCTCTATTATGGGAGTGGGGGAACAGTGGTGGATTTACAGTGAAGGTAATGAAGTTTAAGCTTCAGGACTCCTCAACTAAATGGGCCCCTTCCAAGGTCACGGAAGGGGCCCTAGTAACATGTTCACAGGACATTGTTTTTGTGACATCTGTAAAAGTAAGATATTTTAACTAAAATAATTTTAAAATGTTATTTCCATTTCAAATCCCCATCCATTCTATTTCCCCTAATGTTCAATAGTGCTGAAGTGACATAAGAATTTTTGGAATCTTTTTTTAAAAAGTTGAGGGGCAGATAGTGGCACAGTGGAAACTCACGACACTGCACGGCTGACCCTCACAGGAGAGTTCTGAGTACTCCAGGCACATGCGTGCCCATGTCTGCGGCTGCCTGAGGTGGAGGGTGGGCCGTGGCATCAAGACTCTGTTGAGAACTGTCTCTGTTTCTTCCTCTCTGTGTCTCTTTTGTTCATGGAAGAAAGAAATAAATAAACTTAAATAAATAAGATAATAAAGATAAATGACAAAAACAATGGAAAAATTATTCTGACTTAAAGAAGCAAATTGTGATAATGATAAAGTTTTCAAATGATACCAATAGCAGTGATTCATTAAGAAGAATAAATGCATGGACCCGCCTGGTGGTGCTGTGATTACAGTGGCTGGATCCCACATGGCCATGGTTGACTGTGCAGTTTGAGTACCAGACCCGGCAGCTTGAGAAATACTAAGGTCAGCAGGCAGGGGGATTAAGATGCAGCCAACTGCATAGTTCAAGTCCTGTACCTAACAGCTTAGAAGATATGCTTTCTTGCTTTCTTTCTCTGACTCTGGTGAGTGCACATGCCCTATAACAAGGAAAAAAAGGGGAGAAAAAGAAGAAATACATTTCAAAAAGAAATGAATAGCTTCTTGGAATGTTTATAATCCAGTTAACAAAGAAGAGCACATCATAAGAACACATGGGAAAAAATCATTTTTCTTCTTTTCTTTTTTTTTTTTTTTGAGAGGTTTTCGCTATAGGGCGCGTGCGCTCGACAGACAGAGAGAGACATAGAGACAGAAAGCAAGAAATCACCTCCCAAGGGGGATGGTCACGCCGCAATCCCTTCTCCTCCATTCTCCTCTCGGGATCTTGGGCACGCACGCACACGCGCCCTGCGTGAGTTTTAAGCCACAGGGTCCAGGATGCGAACCGCAGTCGACTACGTGGGAGTCCAGCGACATAGCCATTACACTAACTGCTGGTTCCCGGAAAAAAAATCATTTTTTAAAAAAAGTTTACTTATTTATTTCTTTTGAGAGAGAGAAAAACAGTGAAAGCAAAGTAGTATATTTTTTCTTTTTTTTTTTTTCATCATCACAACATACTAAATGTAGTTTCCCATCTAGGACAAACTGCATAGTGACTTAATCAAGCATGTTATCATCAATAATATTCCATTTCTACTTTCATACAATGTATACATA
>NW_006159883.1:54011-59069 GCF_000334495.1 Tupaia belangeri chinensis
CCCCGGAGAGGCAGCTGCACGCGGGGCAGAGCCCTGGGTGGGGGGGCCCGCCGCCGTCTCGCTCGGCGCGGGTCCGGGGGATCAACTTGTTTTCTTTTTCTTAAAGATAGCCCCCTCCACTGCTTTTTGCATCATGCCCCTCAAATTCTGATATGACCCTGCTCAGATTACATACTAAAAAAGAAGCTCTGGGCTTGGTGGATGGCAGAGTGGTAAGGCAATGCTCTGTGAGGCTGATTCAAATGGAAGGTTTCCCAAGCAGGTCTGGAGACCTGAACACACAGGGCACATGTTAGCCCATGACCTGGAGTCGGCTGAAGGTGGTGTGGATAGCTGCATCAAGACCCTGTTGGGGTCTCTCTCTCTCTCCTCTTCCTCGTGGAAGAAATAAATAAATAAGCTTAAACAAACAACAGAAGCAGACACTAAGCAAACTTAGACAATAACAAGGAAGGCAATAGAATTAATAGAACACAAAGCATCCTCCCCAGAATGAAAAACTGACATATATACTTAAAAGAGGCTGGGACCACCAGTTAGCGTAATGGCTATGTCGCTGGACTCCCATGTAGTCGACCGTGGTTTGGGTCCTGGACCCGGCGACTTAAACTCATGCCGGGCACGTGTGCGTGTGTGCCCAAGATCCTGAGAGGAGAATGGAGGAGAAGGGATTGCGGCATGGCCATTCCCCCTGGGGAGTGATTTCTTGCTTTCTGTCTCTCTGTCTCTCTGGCTAGCACATGCACCCTATAGCAAAAAGCCTCTCCCAAAAAAAAAAAAAAAAAATTTAAAAATAAAGAACCTAAGTATTTTCATTAAGTAAATGGGGGTGGGGGGCGAAACCAACAGAAATAGGTAAGATGCAGTCCAGAGGAAATGCTGGCTCACTACCTGGCAGTAAAGTGGAGGAAAAATCAATCCAGAAGCAAATCTAGTTGAAGAAATTTGCTATGATGTAGAAGGCTTCCAGAAAAGCAGTGTGGAGGCTGAGCAGCTTAGGAAAGACTGGAAGGAATTTACACTAAGAAACCAGCTGAGAATCACAGGCCATCTACATTTGAGCTCTGAGCGGCCCCTTTCAGGGACTAGGACAACTGAAGCTTTTCTGCTCAGACTTCACCCTCCTGACCCCAAAATCTAGCCAGGGTCAGAGTAATTCTCAATTCTCATGGAATTTTCTGGACAAAGGGAAAAAAACAGTATTGCAGAGATACTGCAGATCACCTCCTTGTGCATACCTCTGAATGCTCAGATTTAACTCCAAAAATTAGGGAAAAACCTACAATCCATCAGATGACCAGAAACCACCACAGAGTCACAAGAAAAATGAGAAGCCAAGAAAATATCTCTCCCCCAAGGGAAAAGATTAACTCCTCATTCTCCACAGGTAATACAATGGAACTCAGGGAAAGGTCAGATAAAGGATTTAGAATATTCATTATCACAAAGCTAACAGAGATATAAGAGAAGAGAGACAACAAACTCCAGAAGATGCAGGAGAAAAGAGACAACGAGTTCCAGGAGGTGAGGAAGTTCTTGCATCATCTGAAAGGGGAAACACACACCATAAAAAGGAATCAAATGGAATTATTAGAGATGAAGGCTGTAATACAGGAAATCAAAACTTCCCTTGAAAGTATTAAAAGCAGATTAGATCATGCAGAAGATCAAATCTCGGATGTAGAAGATAGAATCACTGGCCTAGAAAAATCCATTAAAAAAAACTGAGAAAATACCTCCCCCGAAAATGAGAATAATTTACAAGTAATACTAGATACCATTAAAAGCCCAAACATTCAGATAATCAGTATCTCAGAAAGTGAAGAAATAAGGGCATTGATAATCTAATCCATAAAATCCTGCAAGAAAATTTTCCAAACCTAGAGAGTCATTCAAATATCCAGACCCAAGAAATATCAAGGATTCCTAATAGAATCAACCCAGGAAGATCTTCACCAAGGCACATCATAGCCAGATTGACCAAAACCACAGTCAGAGACAAGATACTAAAATTAGCAAGAGAGAAATGTCAAATTTCTTTCAAAGGATATCCCATCAGGCTAACATCAGACCTCTCATCAGAAACAATGCAAGCAATGGGAACCAGCAGTTAGCGTAATGGCTATGTCACTGGACTCCCATGTAGTCGACCGCGGTTCACCTCCCAGACCCAGTGGCCCCCTTTTTTTGAGAGATTTTTGCTATAGGGCATGTGCACTAGTCAGAGAGACAGAGACAAAAAGTGAGAAATTGCCCCCCGCCCCAGGGAGGATGGCCATACCACAATCTCTTCTCCATTATCCTCTTGGGATTTTGGGCACGCATGCACATGTGGATGGGGAGAGTTTTAAGCTACTGGGTCAGGGACTCAAACTGCACTTGACTATGTGGGAGTCCAATGATATAACCATTATGCAATCTACTGGTTCCTACTGGAAACTTCTGTAAGGAACTTCATAAAAGACTCTTTTAAAAGCCTCCAAGTCTACTGAGTTGAGTCAGGAACTCACCATCTCACTGTGCTTTTAAATACTTGTACTTTTTTTTTTCTTTTTTGGAAAGGTTTTCGCTATAGGGTACATGCACTCACCAGAAAGACAGAGAGAGACAGAGAGATAGAAAGCGAGAAATCACCCCCCAGGGGGGATGACCACGCCGCAATCCCTTCTCCTCCATTCTCCTCTCGGGATCTTGGGCACACACGCACACGCACCCGGCGCGAGTTTAAGCCACCCGGTCTGAGACTTGACCTGCGGTCGACTACATGGGAGTCCAGCGACATAGCCATTACGCTAATTGCTGGTCTCCAGCTCTCCAAGAAATTCTGAAGGGAATGCTATTCCAGGAAAATTAAAGTCAGACACACAGAAACAAGAGTACAAAAGCATCCAGAAGAATGGCTAACTTAATGATAGGGACAAATGCGGAAAGATCAATAGTAATGTTGAATGTTAACTTTCATAATTTAAACAGAAAGATCACACCACGGTAACACTGCAAATTCAGCAGAAGAGAGATTAATTACATGAGCCTCAACTGGTGAAATAGGATTTTATGACTTTTGACTAAAACATTACTGATTTTCTTTGATGCTTTGATTTCTATATTTAAGGATTTTTGTCTTCTCTTGAAATGTTGATAGGTTCATCTACTTAATATACAAACTGAATCCTAACCTTTTTCCTGGCTTTAAGTCTTAAGTAAATTTCTCTTAACATTTTAAAATTTTGATTTATTAACACTAAAACTGTTTGAAATTAAAAAATACCTACTTAATGACTGCAGTAAGCTATATAGCCCCAGCTGGGTGCTACTTTCTAGCATGTTCATTCTACTTACTGAGGTTTATGCCTAAAGTCAGACATGTATTCACAGATATGTATCTATGTATATATCAGCTACACTTGCTATTGAAAGTATTTAGATGAATTAAGATCTTTTGTGAATCAATAAAATGTGAAGAAAAAAAAAGCATGGAAAGCAACCATAGATACAGTATAGAGACAGTGTGGGAGGAGAGTAGGAAACGGCAGAAGGTGAGAGGTAAGGAATCAAGGGGGGAAAAGAAAAAGAAGCAAAGTATGTAAGAAACAAGAAATGGAAAAGTATTTATTGATGATAACATGTATGGTAATATCCTTGTTTGAATCAATATACAGTGTATTCCTGATGAGAAATCTCATTTTGTATACTGTAATGATGTACAGTGAGAGAATGTAAATAAATAAATTTAAAATAAAATTAAAAAAAAAATGAAACCACACTTTGAGGGCAGTGCCTTCTACTCTGAAGGCTGCTTTAATCCACATAGATGATGACCATAACTAACTAGTAGCAATACCCCAAGGTGAAATAGTCTGACCTTAGTCATTCTCAACAGAAATTAGGGCCAGTCAGGTGGTGTGGTGGTGAAGGTGGTTGAATCTCACATGGCCAACTGTACTGTTCGAATCCTGGACCTTGCAGCTTGAAAATCATGCCAGATGGGTGTCACACACGTGCCCAAAATTCTGAGAGAATGGAGGAGAAGCGATTACTGTGTGGCAATCCTCCCTGCAGGGTGTTTACTCATTCTCTCTCTCTCTATATATATGTATCTCCAGTGAACACACAGGCCCTACGCAACATAAATACAACAACAAACAATAGAGAGCCACATTGGCATGGTCGTTGCTAGGTCATTGCTACTCAAAGATTGAAGCCACATGGGAGACGTGGGTTTGATTTCCAGCCCACCCTGAAACAGTAGGTGCAGTGTCATATACCTATAGTACTAGCTAGCATGAAAACTGGAGCAGAAAGATCTTGACATGGTGAAATGCTGTAAAGATTCAATCTTTCGGGAACCAGTAGTTAGCGTAATGGCTATGTCGCTGGACTCCCACATAGTCAACCGCGGTTCGCATCCCAGATCCGGTGGCTTAAAACTCACGCTGGGCACATGTGTGTGCGCACCCAAGATCCCGAGAGGAGAACGGAGGAGAAGGGATTGCAGTGTGACCATCCCCTCTGGGGGGTGATTTCTCGCTTTCTGTCTCTTTGTCTCTCTCTGTCTGTCTGGCAAGCGCACGCGCCCTATAACGAAAACTTCTCAAAAAAAAAAAAGATTCAATCTTTCTGTCATAAGTAAATAAGTTAACAAATTTTTTTTTTTTTGGAGAGGTTTTCGCTATAGGGCGCGTGCACTCGCCAGACAGACAGAGAGAGACAAAGAGTCAGAAAGCGAGAAATCACCCCCCAGAGGGGATGGTCACGCTGCAATCCCTTCTCCTCCATTCTCCTCTCGGGATCTTGGACACGCACGCACACGCGCCCGGCGTGAGTTTTAAGCCACTGGGTCTGGGACGCGAATTGCAGTCGACTACGTGGGAGTCCAGCGACATAGCCATTATGCTAACTGCTAGTTCCCAACAAACTTTTTTTTTAAAGAGAGAAATTTTTTGCTATAGGGCATGTGTACTTGTCAGAGAGACAGAACGCGAGAAAACATCCCCCAAGGTGATGGCTACACCACAATCCCTTCCTTCTCCTCCATTCTCCTCTTGGGATCTTGGACAC
>NW_006159883.1:59465-74555 GCF_000334495.1 Tupaia belangeri chinensis
GCTCGCCAGACAGAGAGAGACATAGAGACAGAAAGCGAGAAAGCACCCCCCAGGGGAGATGGTCACGCCGCAATCCCTTCTCCTCTATTCTCCTCTCGGAATCTTGGGCACGCACGCACACGCGCCCGGCGTGAGTTCTAAGCCACCAGGTCCAGGACACGAACCGCGGTCAACTACGTGGGAATCCAGTGACATAGCCATTACGCTAACTGCTGGTTCCCCAAAAAACACTTTTTAAAAATGTTTTTAAAAGTTTTTAAAAGCTTTTAAAAAGTTTTTAGTGTGGCCAGCAGATGGAATGGTAATTAAGGCACTGGAGTCACATGTGTGTCTATGGTTGGAGTCTTGGACCCAGTGACTTAAAAATCATGCCAGGTATGTGTGTATATGTGACCAGAATCCTGAAAGGAGAATGGAGAAGGGATTGTATCCCAGGGGGCGGTTTCTCACTTTCCTTCTCTCTGTCTCTCTCCAGTGAGCACTTGTGCCCTACAGCAAAAACCTAAAAGAAAATGAAAAGGTACCCAGTTCAGAGGGAGACCTATAATCCTCATTGATCTGCATCTATTGGAAGCTGGTAATATCCTCGAAAGAGCCTAGTAATTAGAAAAGGTCAAAATGGCTCCCGCCTTCTGCTCTCCTGGGCAGAAGCTGTTCTGTTATTTTCAGCGTTTCACGAGTCTGGTTGAGCCTCTGTGTGATTGCGATGCCGCGTGGAAGCTGAAGCGCTCGTCCTGCTTGGCCTCTCCAGCCAGCCGGGCATCTCAGATGAGAGCTGCCCCCAGGCCAGCAGCTCAGCCGCCTGTAGTGGCCCCACCATCTGCAGTCAGCTCTCCTTCTGCTGCACCGCAGGCAGCCAGGTCTGACGGCCAGATGGCAACTACTGCAGTTGGTGTGGCTGTGGGCTCTGCTGTGGGACACACACTGAGGCCTGCCATCACTGGGGGCTTCAGGGGAGGAAGTAATGCTGAGCTCTCCAGGCCTGACATCACTTACCAAGAGCCCCAGGGAACCCAGCACATGAGCAGCAGCAGCAGTTTGGATCTGGCCACTATGAGATAAAAGAGTTTTTGGAGTGTGCCCAGAACCAGAGTGACACTAAGCTCTGTGAGGGCTTCAGTGAGGTGCTGAAAGAGTGCAGATTTGCAAATGGATTATCCTAATCAAGTTGTTCATACTGAAGAAATAGAAAGTCGACTCTCATGACCAAGTTATTTAATGTGAACAAATAATTGACAGTGAAATTATAAAGTATAAAATCATAAGTTAAACCTCTTCTGTTATCAGTAGCTTCCTTTAGAATTACAATGAAAGAAGATATTCTTCTGTGAGGAAGTTCATCGAGATGATATAGAATCTGGGGCTGGGCAGATAATTGTGTAACCTTCTTAAATCAGTTGTTGGAATTGTTTAGTGAGTTAATTAGAATAAAGCAATTTTCTTGGGGGGAAAAAAAGGTCAAAATGGTTTTGATCCATTTGACGAAACCTCAACTAAAACAAGAAAAGAGAGACCAGCAGGTGGTGTGGAGGTTAAGGTAGCTGGGTCCCACAAGACCAATTCTATAGTTCAAGTCCTGGACCCAGTGGCTTGAAAAAACATGTTGGGCACATGTGCATGCATGCCCAAAATCCTGAGAGGAAAATGGAGAAGAAGGGAGTGTGGTATGGCCATCCCCCCTGAGAAGTGATTTCTCATTTTTCCTCTCTCTCTGGAGAGACAAAAAAAAAGGAAAAGAGGGTAAATAAGAGAAGTTCATTGAACTTGGAAACATGTAAGTTAGGTAACTTGATGATAGTTCTAGTGGAATGATGGAGATGGAAGCCCTGGAATGGGCTGAAGAATGAATGGGGTGGGTACCAGCAGATGGCATAGCAGTTATGTTGTTGGACTCCCACCCTGGCTGCTATGGTTTGAGTTCCAGATTCAGTGGCTTGAAAATCATGCCAGATGCACGTGTACATGCATGCTCAAGATCCTGGGAAGAGAATGGAGGGGAAGGATTGTGGCATGTGCCATCTCCCGGGGGGGTGGAGGTGGGGGGTGATTTCTCACTTTCCATCTCACTTGTCTGCCTCACCTGGCAACCTCCCTGAGCGCATGTGCCCTAAGGCAAAAACCTCTAAAAAAAAAAGAAAAGTGAAAGTGAATGGGAGGTCAAGAATTGAAAACACTGCAGGGTTAGCAATTCCTTTGAAAAGCCTTGAAGAGAAGTCCAGGAAAATGGGCTGCTCCTAGAGGGGCAATCTAAAGTAAATAAGGATTTCTTTTAAAATTATAGGACTTTTTAAAAGATGAGAGTTAAAGAATGATATGTTGTATATGATAAAGGGGGAGATTGATGATCCACATGAAAAGGACAATTCCAAGTGAAAAGTTCTGGAGAAAGCAAGAGAAGGCAGGATCCAGACTATAAATGGCCTGGTCTTTTTCTTTTCTTTCTTTTTTTTTTTTTTTTGTACTGTATTTATTTCTTCCATGAGAGACATAGAGACAGAGAGATAGGTACCACCAACAGAGTCCCCATACTGCAATCCACTCAGTCTCAGTCACTCTCATGGGCATGTGTGTAAGCACCCAGCATACTCAAGGAGGTCCCAGCACTCGAACCCAGGACCTTTCCCATGTGGGTCTAATTGTGTTGCTGCTGTGCCTCTGCCTCTGGTCCTGGCTTGGCCTTTGACAGAGCAGTGGCATTTGTATTTATTTATTTATTTTGAGAGAGATTTTTGCTATAGGGCACATGCACTTACAGGAGAGACAGACAGAAAGTGAGAATCATCCCCTGGTCGGGATGGCCAGGCCGAAATTCCCTCTCTTCCACTCTCCTCTCAAGATTTAGAGCACACATGCACACACATCTGGCATGAGTTTTAAACTGCCGGGTTTAGGACTTGAACCATACTCAACTACATGGAAGTCTAACAATGTAATCATTATGCCATCTGCTGGTCCCATAGCATTTGTAGTTTAACAAGTGTGAAGACAGAGAATATTGGAACAGATGTAGAAAGATTTGAAGGTTATCAGAAGAGAACTCCTATTTAGTTGCTTACTAATTTTTTTTTTTTAACAGTATATGACAGTAGAGCCAAAAGAAGGAGGGTTAAAATTTTGGGGGGAAAAAAGAAGCTGCTTCAGGGACTGAGATATTGATCTTACTAGGAAAATGTTTTAGAATTATGAAGCAGATTCTGAGTATTCATTTCAGCTCTGTGTTCATAAAGGCAGTCCCGGTGTCCAGGGTTCTATTACAGGCCCAAAGGCCTGGAGCTATGTTCAGCAGAGCGAGTGAGCACAAACGAAGTAGAGTTGCTTTTCAAAATGAAGCCCCCCGCCCACCCCACCCCCCCAAAAAATGTGGATAGGGTGAGAATGAAGACAGAATAAACATAAAGGACAATTTCTTAAAAAGTAGTGAGGCCAGGGACCAGCAGTTAGTGTAATGGCTATGTCGCTGGACTCCCACATAGTCGACCGCAGTTTGAGTCCTGAACCTGGTGGCTTAAACTCACGTCGGGCGCATGTGCATGCGTGCCCAAGATCCCGAGAGGAGAAAGGAGGAGAAGGGATTGCAGCGTGGTCGTTCCCCCTGGGGGGGTGATTTCTCGCTTTCTGTCTCTATGTTTCTCTCTGTCTTTCTGGCGAGCGCACGCGCCCTGTAGCAAAAAACTCTTGAGGATATAGCACCATCATGAATGACACAGTAACTATCTGAACCAGGAAATTCATGACCGACCGACTACTTCAGAGGAAACAAATGGTCATTGATGTCTTTCACCCTGGGAGGGCAACAGTACCTAAGACAGAAATTCAGGAAAAACTAGCAAAGTTGTACAAGACCACACCAGATGTCATCTTTGTGTTTGGGTTCAGAACCCATTTTGGTGGTGGAAAGACAACTGGCTTTGGCATGATTTATGATTCTTTGGATTATGTGAAGAAAAATGAACCCAAACATAGACTTGCAAAACATGGCCTTTATGAGAGGAAAAAGATGTCAAGAAAACAGCGAAAGGAACACAAGAACAGAATGAAGAAAGTCAGGGGGACTGCAAAGACCAATGTTGGTACTGGCAAAAAGTGAGCTGGAGATTGGAGAACAGTTGAAGGAGTAAAGATTCTGCAATGATTATCTGCAGTGATTGTGCGGATTTTTCATGAGAGGATTAATAAACTAAAAAATTTTTATGTGAAAAAAAAAAAAAGTAGTGAGGCCAGGGACTGGAGACTCCGGGGTGCCAGATGGGAGACCATATGGATAAAAATAATAATAAGATCCAGGATGAAAAGGAAGAAAATGAGCCAAGTGTCAAGTGTTCAGCAGATGATGGGGGGTGACTGGGTGATCATTGGATTGTAGGAACAAAGAGCTGGGGCTTTTGAAGGAAGCAGGAATATTTTGAAAATGATAGTAGGTAGTAGGGAGGAAAAAATCAGCATCCCATATTCTGGCCTAGGAGTACACAGGATGTGAGAGGAATAATTACTTCACTTGGAAAGGGTACAGGACAGTCAGTGTCCTTGGGAGATCGATGGATCACACACAGTGAGGTCAAGGAGTCGGAAGAAACTTGATCAAAGAGGTGAAAGATCTGGGAGAGCATGTTTATCGGGCATCAGGAACTCCATGGTTATAGAAGGCACAAACACAGGGTTTTGAAAGACCTGGAAAAGCGGGTATTTGGCCAGATTTGGAGAATAGGAGTAAGAAGAGATGACTGGGAGATTCGAAACTTCTGGTGACTATAGAAAAAAGGAAGGTGAGGCATGGTGAGATTATTGGGTGGGTGGGAAAACAAGTCAAGTCAAAGTCATTTTTAGGTCTTAGTTAAGATACCATTTTCCAGAGGAAGTTGCCCCATTACTATACTCCCATAGTACCTCATGTTTTCGGGATTATAACACTTACTACTGTTTTTGTATATGTATTGAGGGTCTAAGTCCCTGTTTTGGCTTTATACTTCATTGCTATCCCATGAGTGCTTCCTACATCCACTGAAGGATCCTAGATCATATCTAGGATCAACACATAAAGGCTCATCAGTGTAACCCCTTCATGGCTCGAAGATGCTCTCAGTGCAGGGGTACACTCTGCCTATCCCTGGAAGGCTGAGGCTCTGGCCACAGGTTCTGGGTTTCACCTTGATGAGACTCCACTTATCACATGTAGGCCACAGTGACAGCTTAGAGAGCTACTGGGAGAACAGAGAGCTTTCCTATCTACAAGGTGACTAATAAGCCACCATAGACACCACCCAGAGGTAACGGTACTGTGGCCTTCCACCCAGACTCCCAAAAAGGGTGTAATATTATGGTATATGAATAAAGAAAGTCGAGTTTGTTGTTTTACTAAAGGGCACATGTGCTCTCCATAGAAAGAGAGAGAAATAACTTTTTCCCCCGTAGGGCTTATGGGACTGCAGGTCAACCACGGCTGTGGGTTCTGTTCCACAGGATGAGATTTGCTTTAAAGTTGTTAAGAGATATCAAATGAAATTTAGAAGATGACAAAAAGGTAAAACTGATTCCTATGCTCAGAAATGCCCGGTAATCCAGGATAAAATAAGTACAACACACCCAAATGCAGGATGATAGTTCATGTAAGTAACTAACAGAGATATCATTTGTGGGATTGCTTATGCCCGTACAGAAGGGGGTATAATAGTCTGCACAGCTTATGCACACGAGCTACCAAAACACGGTGTGAAGGCTGGCCTGACAAATGATGCCACAGCATAGTGTACCGGTGTGGTGGCTTCTCAATAGGCTTGGCATGGAAAAGATCTGTGACAGCCAGGTGGAAGTGATTGGAGATGAGTACAATGTAGGAAGCATCATGGACAACCTGGTGCCTTCACCCACTATTTGGATCCAGGCCTTGTCAGAACGATCACGGGCAATGAAGTTTTTGGGAGCCCAGAAGGGAGCGGTGGATGGAAACTTATCTATCCCTCACAGAACCAAACAATTGCCTAGCTATGATTCTGAAAGCAAGGAATTTAATGCAGAAGTTCATGAGAAGCACATCATGGGCCAGAATGTCGCAGACTGCATGCGTTACCTAATGGAAGAAGATGAAGACATTTATGAGAAACAACTCTCTCAATACGTAAAGAACAATCTAACTCCAGACATGATGGAGGAGATGTATAAGAAAGCTCACACTGCTATACAAGAGAACACAGTCTATAAAAAGAAACCCAAGAAAGAAGATAAAAAGAAGAGGTGGAATCATCCCAAAATGTCCCTTGTCCAGAAGAAAGATTAGGTTAGCCCAAAAAGAAGGCAAGATTACTTAGAGCTCAGGAGTAGGCTGCTGAGAGCTAGGTCGGACAATTTCCTATGAAGATATTCCAGGTAAAGACAATTAACAACAAAGCAGGGGGAAAAAAGAGAGAGACAGAGAGAAAGAGACAGAGAGAGAGAAGAGAGGGAAAAAGCACCATCCAATGGGGTGTGATCATGCCAAAATCCCTTTCCTCCATTTCATCATCCTATTGGGATTTGGGGCACATACACACAAGCAAGCTTGTGTTCAAGCTGCAGGGGCTGGAACTCAAACCACGCAGTTAGCCATGTGAGATCCAGCTGCCTTAACCACTAGGCTTCCATGAACTTAATGACCTTTCACACATAAATTTAAACCCAAGTACCACCAGGCAATGTGGAAGAGTTATGTCTATAGTTGCTCAGTTTAACATTATACATTCATGAATATTTACGGTGTGCTTGGTCATAAAGATCCAAAGTAAATAAAACTTAGGCTCTGCCTTGTGCCAAAGGTAAGCTCATAGTCTAGTTAAATCACCATGGCTTGCTTTCTAATGACCATATCATTATAGAAGGTGGATGGGGAGAAAAATAGTATAAGTTGGTTAGTTTTTTTTTTTTTTTAAATAATGCTTGAGGGTGTGTGTGCATGTGCATGAGTGTGTAAAAGATAGAGAAAGTACCCCCAGTAGTACCTTGTCACACCATAGTCCTTTTTTCTCCAATTCTCTATCTTGTCAGGATATTGGGCATATGCCTGCACATCTGGCATATAAGCTGCTGGAGCTAGGACTGTAACCCTGGTTGGCCATGTGGAATCTGGTTCCCTCTGCAGAGCATTTAACCATTGTGGTATAGGGCCAGTCCTGAAACATTTTTAAAAGCATATTATTATTGGGACCAGCAGTTAGCGTAATGGCTATGTCACTGAACTCCCATGTAGTTGACTGCAATTCAAGTGCTGGACCCGGTGGTTTAAACTCACAACGGGCACGTGTGTGTGCGTGCCCAAGATCCCGAGAGGAGAATGGAGGAGAAGCGATTGTGCCGTGGCCATCCCCCCTGGGGGATGATTTCTCACTTTCTGTCTCTCTGTTTCTCTCTGTCTTTCCGACGAGTGCACACACCCTATAGCAAAAACCTCTCAAAAAAAAGCATATTATTATTAATTATAGGGTTGTTGAATAACCTTTGCATTTCTTTTGGTATTGATTTCTTTGGTATTCCCACATCTCTCTTACTGCACTATTTTCCTTAAAATAACACAATGCACACTGTCTGTTTCGTTCAATAGATTTGTTTACTCTAAAAACAGAGCTATGAATTACATGAAGATTCTGCTTGCCCGAGTCTCCTTTGAGCAATGGAGAATGCTCACAGACTGTGTGGTAAACGCTAGATCCAAACACCAAGGGCTCCAGGGGATTTGGGTTTGTTTTAATGTAGATTTTTTCTTTTTTTGCACCTGTGCTATTGATTGCTAAATATAATAGATTGATCATGACGCTGAATAAATGTGTCTTAAAAAAAAATTATCTGTGTGCCCTGCTAGGGTAGGCCCTACTAAGAAAAGGGGCAGTGTAAGGGTGGTGTCTCACTACCCTGTTTTTTCAGAGTTTAGAGCAAGGCCTGGCACAGAAGATGCTCTCAATATATATATCTTTTAAAACAATTATTTATTTAATTTTGGGACCATCAGATGGCATAATGGCTACGTCACTGGACTCCTATGTAGTCGACCGTGGTTCAAGTCCTGGACCCGGTGGCTTAAACTCACACCGGGTGCATGTGCTTGGCATGCCCAAGATCCTGAAAGGAGAATGGAAGAGAAGGGATTGTGGCATGGCCATCCCCCCTGGGGGGGGTGATTTCTTGATTTCTATCTCTGCGTCTGTCTCTGTCTTTCTGGTGAACGCACATGCCCAATAGCAAAAACCTCTCCTCCCGAAAAAAAGAATTTTTAATTTAATTTTATTTATAATTTTTATTTTAAAATTTGATATAGGGCACACATGTTCACCAGAGAGATACAAAGAAAGAAAGAGAGAAAAAGGTCATTAGCTCTGGGGCGTGAACCATGGTCGTCCATGTGGGAATCCAGTGCTTCAACCACCATATATTTTTTTATGACATTTTTTTTTTCCATGATAGAGCACATGTGCATGTACGAGAGAGAGAGAGAGAAATAGCTTTCATAGGCCTGGATCACACCCTCCTGCAGTCCTTTAGCGTGCCAGGATCCTGGGCATGTGGACATGTACCCAGCATCTTTTCAGGCTCCCCGGGCCAGGCACTCAACTCAGTGTCAGCACATGGCTTCCATCTTCCCAATCTGGTACATGACCATCTATGACACACAACCTGGGCCAGTATTTTATTTTAATTTTATTTCTTTATTTTTCTACTAGTGACAGAGACAAAAAAAATAGAGAGACAGAGCCACCAACAGAGTCCTTATGTTGCCATCCACCCCTGGCTTCAGCCAGCCCTTGATCATGGCCTGTGGACCCGGTGTGCCCAGGGAGGCCTTGGAGGTGAACCTGGAACCTGCGCATGTGGACCGGTCTCCCAGTGCAGGGCATTACTCTGCCTGCCATCCAGCTCTTCAGTAAGCATTTTTTGAATAAATGAAAAATAAGGCAGCTGTATAACTTCTCATGATGAAACTTGCCATATAATGCAGTTTTCCTTTTATTCTGTTTATATGAAAATTACATTTAGGACATGTTGACCCAATTAAATGTAATTAAGCCTTTGTTTTAATAAAAATTTTGTATTTACTTAGAAGCTTTCAGAATGTCAACAAACAGCTGCAACTCTTTTTTTTCAATCGGAGTGGTGTTGATTAGCAGAACAATTATTTTGTATAAGCTGCATTAGAGACAGCTGATGATGAAAAAAACTACCATCCTCATCTATAACTAATTTGTGCTGTTTACCAAGAAGAGCCTGCTTTAAACTTCCATGCCAATTTACAACCCCCATACTGTACCAGGCAAGGTTAGTGGCTATTGAAAATACCACCAGACAGGGCTACCTACAGGGCTATTCAGTACCCTTTTGTGTGTGTTAACTACACACACACACACACAAAAGACACTGTATATTTGTCTAAAAACACATCTCACACTTCAATTTTTTTCTTTAAAAGGAATAAGATGGTGGGCAGGTCAGGAATGTTAAATTGGTAGAAGTACTTTTGCCTAGAAGGACACATCAATAGGTGGAACGAGCATTTCTACCCTAATGACATACTCTTCTGGTTCTAAATGATTTTTCATTTGTAATTTTAATAAATTTTTCTCAGTTGTTGACCAGAAATATACCATTTCCACTCCTTGGTGAGTATGGATATACACCCAGATAAATAAGATGTTGCATAAGATAAAGGTTTTCTGATAGCCTGTTTCTCTATTCATGTCTCAGTACCTCAGGGGGTTTTCTTTTCTTCCTTTTTTTTTTTTTTTTTTTGAGAGAGAGAGAGATTGTTGCTATAGGACATGTACACTCTCCAGAGATACAGAAAGAGGCAGAAAGCAAGAAATCACCCCCTGGGGGGATGGCCAGACCACAGTCCCTTCTCCTCCACTCTCCTCTTAGGGTTTTGGGCACACATGCACACGTACTCGACATGAATTTTAAGGCACTAGGTCCGGGATTTGAACCGCAGTCAACAACATGAGAGTTCAGTAACGTAATCATTATGCCATCTGCTGGTCCCATCAGGGGGTTTTCTTTAATCTTCTTTATTTTGAAATATAACATACCAGAATTTTAATTATAGCTTTAATTGTAGCTTTATAGCATTTCAATATCTGACAAACTGTCAATTGTCTCAGTACCCATCAACCCCATCGTCCTGTTGGTAACACACTGAGCTTTCACCTTGGCATATAGCAATCTGTCCCTTTATCAGTCTACACAGCACACATGCATGTAACTGAAGACTCTGACTTAAACTCTGAATGAAACGGGGAGTCATCCCCATTCCAGTCACATGGGGATTTGAACAGGGGAACATTATTGTTGTAGACTTACCTGCTCACAAGGAAAGCCTGGTGAAGTGCATGGCACGAGAGACCAGGCCAGGCAGCTCTCCTTCCCTTCATTTTTTCTTTTCTTTCTTTTTTTTTTAAGCTGAAAGAGAAGTTTCTTTGTTTTGTTTTGTTTTGTTTTGTTTTGTTTTGTTTCTTTCTTTCTTAATATGAGCTGGAGAGACAGAGAAATAGTACCCCTAGAAAGGTCTTTTTTGTGTTTGTTTTCTTTTTTTGGTGTGTGTGTGTGTGTGTGTGTGTGTGTGTGGCTTTAGAGGTTTTCAGCCCAGGGTGCGTGTACTCTTGGGAGAGAGACAGAGACAGAGATGGTGAGAGGGAAAGTGAGAAAATATCCTCCAGGGTGATCATGCCACAATCTACCCTCCTCCTGGGATCCTGGGAATGCCTGCACAATGCACCTGGTGTGACCCTCAAGTCACTGGGTCCAGGACCTGACCTTGAACCCAAGTTGTACAGTGACACAACTGCCACGCCATCCACTGGTCCGAGGGTCTTGATGCCATGATCCACCCCCAGCCTTCAGCCAGCTCTAGATCATGGGCACACGCCTGCCAGTGTTCCCAGGGTGGTCTCCAGACTTGAGTAAGGAACCTTTCCGTGTGGGGCTGCCTCGCGGAGGATGGCACTTGGCTGCTGCACCACTGTCCAGTCCCCTTCCTTCATCTTGAATTCTTCTAAACATTTGGCTTCTACACACAAGAAAGGGGAAAGAAAAGGAAAGGAGCCCAATTGTTCCTGATCCTGAATTTGAGACAGGATGCTGTGCTACTTCCACACATATTTTGTTATATTTTTGCAGTTGTGTTTTCATTGAACTTTGAGCTTCCTCATTGAAAAAATTTCCAAAGTTTGGTTCATCCACTGCAACGGCCAAAAACATCTTTATTTATAACTTATGAATAAACCATAGAAGTTTCACGGAAGGCGGAAGTCATGAAGGAAAGATGCATAGTTAGAACTATTTTTTTTAATTTACAAGTTTGCAAGACGAAAAAGTCAAACAGGGAACACAAAGCCAAAAAATACACTTGAAGACTAAAGTTGTATCCATCCCAGAGAGTAACAGTAATTTTTATTGGGCACAATTTTGGCTTAAACTTTCTAATAATTTCCTAGGCTAGTTGTATGCTCTGATTCCAGGGAGGCTGAGAAAATGTTTGAATTCAGAGACTGAATGGTGTACAATTCCTGTTCCAGACCTTCTTAGAGAAGTTTCTTACTGTTCAAGGAGACAAAGAAAATGGACTCCATCACCTTGTCTTCCTAGCTTCCTTCCTTTATTTAATTTTTGGAGAAGTTTTTGCTATAGGGCACTTGTGCTAGCCAGAAAGACAGAGACAGAAAAACAGAAAGTGAGGAATCACCCCCCAGGGGGGGATGGCCACACGGCAATCCCTTCTCCATTCTCCTCTCGGGATCTTGGGCACACATGCACACGCACCCAGCGTGACTTTAAGCCACCGGGTCCAGGACTCGAACTGCAGTCAACTACGTGATGTAGCCATTACAACAACTGCTGGCCCCCCTAGCTTCCTTTAAAAGCAGAGATTTAAAAGGAAATAGACATGGGGTTGGCAGGTGGTGTGGCAGTTAAGGGTGCTAGACTCCCACATGGCTGACTGTGGCTCGAGTCTCAGACCTGGTGGCTTGCTTTCTCACTTTCTCATTCTCTCACTCTGTCCCTCTCCGGTCAAATTAAAATAAATAAATAGGGAACAGCAGTTAGTGTAATGGCTATGTCACTGGACTCCCATGTAGCCGACTGCGGTTCGAGTCTGGACCCAGTTTCTAGTGAAAGACAGGGAGAGGTTTTTTTAAAAAAAACTCTCCAAAATAAATAAATAAATAAAGTTAAACAAAATAATTATTAAAAAGAAAAAAAAAAGGAAATAGACATATTTTCAAACAAATAATTTTTTTTAAAGAGGCTTTTACCTAGGATGCATGCACTTGCCGAGGAGAGAGACAGAGTCAGTGAAAGAGAAAGTGAGAAATCATCCCCTGGGGGGATGGCCCCACAGCAATCCCTTCTCTATTCTCCTCCTGGGATCTTGGGCATGCACTCATGCACATGTGCCTGGCGTGATTTTCAAGCCACAGGTTCCAGGAAACAAACCGCAGCTGGCTATGTGGGTGTTCACTTAAAAATACTGAAAAATAATCTTACTTCTGTTGTTACCTCCTAACATGTTAACAAAAGGAGAACTATTATCCGAAAGAGTCCTTCCTCCTATATGCTCTTTGCTGGGCTTTTGGAAATAAATGCATTATGCTGGAAACTGGAGGATAGGAAAACAAAAGTTCTAACAAAGACTATATTTTTAACTTAGGAAGAATAAAATGTTCTAAAACTCTATTTTTAAAATTAATTAATTATTTTGCATATTTACTGTTTCTAGCTGGAATTCTATAACATCCCTTTTCTGCCTAAAACCTCAAATCCCAGATGGTGGTTTATCATTTTCAGACTTATCATCTTACCTGCTTTCTGTTTGGAATATTTAAGAAATCCAAACTGGGATCAGCAGTTGATGTAATGTCTATTTTGCTGGACTCCCATGTAGCCAACCGCGATTCAAGTCCCGGACCCTGTGGCTTAAACTCACGCCAGGCATGTGTGCACGCGTGCCCAAGATCCTGAGAGGAGAATGGAGGAGAAGGGATTGTGGCGTGGCCATCCCCTCTGGGGGGTGATTTCTTGCTTTCTGTCTCTCTGTCTTTCTGGCAAGTGCTGGGGCCCTATAGCAAAAAATCTCTCCAAAAAAAAAAAAAAAAAGAAAAAGAAAGAAATCCAAACTGATTAAAAATTCATTTCCAAACTACACATTGGTAGAATTTCAGGTGTGCATGTGTGTGTGTGTGTGTGTGTGTGTGTGTGTGAGAGAGAGAGAGAGAGAGAGAGAGGTGGAATAAAGTTGAGTTACGTGATACTATATCTTCCCGGGTGATCTTGAAAAATCATACTTTCTGTGGGGAAAAAAAGTTACAGTTGTTAGGATTGAAGAGATTAGGGGGCCAGCCAGTGGCATGGAGTTTAAAGTAGCTGGATCCCACATAATCATCAGTGTGGTTCAAGTCTAGAACCCAGTGGTTTGAAGAACACACCAGGCATGTGTGTGTGCATGAATAAAATCCTAAGAGGAGGATGGAGAAGGGACTGAGGAGTGGCTGTCCCCCCTGGTGGTGATTTCTGACTCTCTCTTTCTTCTCTCTGATGACTACTTGTGCTCTATACCAAACATGAGAAAAAATAAGAGGTTAAGTTACCAACCCTATATATGCGTGTGTATATATGTATTTGTTTATGTATATCTTACATTTTAATAGATCACATTTTCTATTGTAAGTCACACAAATATTCAGTCCATAACATATTTAAAGTGAAATGTGGCAGGGGGGTGGTTTCAGCAGGTGGTGTGCTGGTTAAGGCACTGGACACTCTCACATGTTCAATCACAGTTCGAGTCCCAGACCTGGTGGCTTGCTTTCCCACTCTCTCTTTCTCTCTGGTCAAACTAAAATAAATGAATGAATAAATAAAATTAAATAAATAATTATTTTAAAAAGACTTTGGATCAGAGCAAAACATACGGAAAACTATTATGATAAGACTATTACCCAAAACTAATCATAGGAGTTTAGTGATAAATTTATTTTAAGACTGAAAATAATTTTATGTAAAATATATATTCATTATATATCATGTACCATATATGTTATACACATACACATGTACGCAACAATGTTTTTGCTTTATGGTGTAAAAGTTATCATAAAATCTTTTTTTTTTTTTTTGGAGGTTTTTGCTATAGGGCACGTGCGCTCGCCAGCCAGACAGAGAGAGACAGAGAGACAAAAAGCAAGAAATCACCTCCCGGGGGGATGGCCACACCACAATCCCTTCTCCTCCATTCTCTTCTCGGGATTTTGGGCATGTACGCACACGCGCCCAGCGTGAGTTTAAGCCACCGGGTCTGGAACTTGAACCACGGTCAACTACGTGGGAGTCCAGTGATATAGCCATTACACTAACTGCTGGTCCCATAAAATCTTGAGTTAGAACAGTCATGGCGAGCCTGTGGCATAGTAGTTAAGGGAGCTAGCCAACCACATGCAGTTGGAGTCTTGGCCCCAGTGGTTTGGAAAACATGCTGAGCATACGTGTGTGTGCATGCCCCAAATCCTGACAGGACGGAGAGATGGAGAAGAGATTATGGTGGGAACATGCCCTGTTCGGAGGATGCTGTCTCTTTCCTCTCTCTCTGTCTCTCTTGGATTAGTGTACATGTCCTCTGGGAAATTAGAAAAAAAAAAAAGGGAGAAAAGAGGTTAGGTAAACAAGCTGTTGTGCTTTTATCACTTCCTTGACAATGCTTGGACCTTAAAAACATTTTTTTTCTTTTTTTTTGGAGAGGATTTTGCTACAGGGTGCGTGTGCTCACCAGAAAGACAGAGACAGAAAGCGAGAGATCACGCCCCCCAGGGGGGATGGCTACACCGCAATCCCTTCTCCATTCTCTTCTCGGCATCTTGGGTACACATGCACATGCGCCCCGCGTGAGTTTAAGCCACCAGATCCAGAACTTGAACTGAGGTCGACTACAAGGGAGTCCAGTGACATAGCCATTATGCTAACTGCTGGTCCCTCCATGCCATGTCCCAAACCCAGCGGCTTAAAACTCACACCAGGTGCGTGTGCGTGCGTGCCCAAGATCCCGAGAGGAGAATGGAGGAGAAGGGATTGTGGCGTGGCCATCCCCCC
>NW_006159883.1:74583-95983 GCF_000334495.1 Tupaia belangeri chinensis
TGTGTCTCTCGGGGGGGGCCCGCCCCTAAAAAAAAAACCCCCCCCCCCCCCCCCCCCCCAAAAAAAAAGTCATGGCGTATCTTTTGGTTTTTCTATGCAAAGAGGTGTTACGTCTTTCTGACAACCCAGTAATAACAATTCTCCTGCCTCTGTGTTTTCATTATTACTTACTTTAAGTTGAGGCCGAGTAACAATGAACAGTCTAGTAATTATCCCTAGCATCCAAAATACAGTCATGAGGTCCCATTTCTTGCACTTACAGATTAAGTGTCAGCATAATTGTGTCCTGGTGAAGGCTCTCTTCCAGCTGGCAGATGGCTGCCTTCCCGCCATATCCTCCTGTGGTGGATGGGGAGAGCTCAGTCGCTCTCTCATGTCTCTTTAAATGACACTTACCCTACTGGATCAGGGCTCAGTCCCCAGGACCTCATTTAACCTTTATTACTTCCATAAAGTCTTTGCCCTATCTCCAAATACAGTCACAGTAGGGGTCAGAGCTTCAACACGTGACTATGGGAGGACACAAACATTCAGTCCATAACAGTTTTTGTTGTAGGATGTTCTTGTTAAATGATGGCATTCGATGTATTTGTGTATGTGTGTACCTCCAAGCATTTTCACACTTTTTAAAAAAACAATTATTTAATTTTACTTATTGGGATCAGCAGATGGTGTAATAGTTATGTTGTTGGACTCCTACCTACACAGTTGACAGTGGTTCGAGTCCCAAACCCAGCAGCTTAAAACACACCAGGAGCATGTGCATGCATGCCCAAAATTCCGAGAGGAGAATGGAGAAGGGATTGTAGTGTGGCCATCCCCCTGGGGGTGATTTTTCACTTTCTGTCTCTCCGGCAAGCGCATGCGCCCTTTAGCAAAAACTTATTTATTATTATTATTCATCAATTTGACCAGAGAGAGAGAGAGAGAGTGATAAAGTAAGCCACCAGGTGTGGGACTCAAATCTCAGGTGGCCATGTGGGAGTCCAGTGCCATAACCACCACACCATATGCTGCTCCCCATACTTTATTTTTTAATTTGGTAGAAGGTGTGTGCATATGTTAGAGACAGAGAGAGGGACAGTGAGAAAGCACATCCCCACCTCTCAGGGAATGTTCACATCACAATCCCTTTTTTCTTATTTCTCCCTCCATTCAGGATTTGGGGCACACACACACACACACACACACACACCCAATTTTTCAAGCCACTGGGTCTGGGATTTGAACTACAAGGTCAGCCATATAGGATCTAGTCACCTTAACCCCCACACCACTGGCTGGTCTCATAACAGTTTTTATGTGAATGTGGAAACAAAGGCTATTGTGTCCTTAAGTAAGTCCCCTAAATGCTGATCCCCTTCTCCGTTTCTAGCCAAGAAACTAAAACTAAAACTTGTGATAAATAGCCATCTTTAAAAAAATATTTGCTTAATTTTACTTATTTATTCATTTATTTTAATTTGACCAGAGAGAGAAAGATGGAAAGTGAGAGAGCAAGCCACCAAGTCCAGGACTTGAGCCCTGTTGGTTATGTGGGAGTCCAGTGCCTCAACCACCATGCCACCTACTGGAGCCGAGAAACACCTACTTTTAAAAATGTCGATATTTATCGGAGAGGGACTGCGGAAAAAACGTTGAACACAAGAATGCATAAAAACAGGCAAATACTGGGTTGTTGAGGAAGTTATGATGCATTTTTGCATAGAAAAATACATCATGACATTCCCAACAACTTAATAGGTTACGGAATGCTAGACCAAAACAGAACTTTAAAAAGGGCATTGCCAACCATATAGGTACAGCTCAAAAAAAGTACTAGTAGAATGAAAATCACAGGTGTACAGCATAACATAATATTCTTTGTTGAAGATGGTGAGCACAGCAATACAATTTATTTGATCATCACACACTGTATGCATGTGTGTGATGATCATACACACCATATTGTACCCCACAAAGATGTGCAACAAGTGAATTTAAATACGAAACTATAAAACTTAAAAAAGTGGGACCAGCTGGTGGCATGGTGATTGAGGAGGCTGGATCCCACATGATCAACAGATTGCAGTTTGAGTACTGGACCTGGTGGCTTAAAGAACACACCAGGCATTTAGCGACCATAGTAAGCTATATAGCCTCAGCTATGTGCTATTTTATAGTATATTCATTCTACCCACAGAGTTTCATGCCTAAAGTCAACTTTTGTTCACAGATTTGTATATATCAGCTGAACTATTGAAAAGTATTTAGATTAATTAAGATATTTTGTGAATCAATACAATTTGGGAAAGAATAAAGGAATGGAAAGTAACTGCAGATACCAGAGACAGGGTGGGAGGAGGATAGGAAATGGCAGAGAGTGAGAAATGGGGGCTATATATATATATATATATATATATACACACACACACATATATACATATATATATGAAACAAGAAATGGAAATTTATTTGTTGATGATAACATGTATGATTAAGCCACTTCACAGTGTACTCTGGCTGGAAAATCACATTTTCTATGCTGTGATGATGTTCAGTGAAAGTATGTAAAATAAATAAATTAAAATAAAAAATAAATTAATTTAAAAAAAAAAAAGAAAAACACACCAGGCACATATATGTGCATACCCCAAATCCAGAGAGAATGGAGGGGGAGAATGCAATGCGGTCATTCCCCCTTGAGGGTGATTTCTCACTTTCTCTCTGACTCCTGAGAGTGCATGTGCCCTACAGCTACAAAATAATTAAAAAATTAGAAGTTAAAAAAAAAATGGATACTTGGAGCCAGCAGATGGCATAGCAGTTACATCACTGGACTCCCACATGGCCGACTGCAGTTCAAGTGCCGGACCCACTGGCTTGAAATTCCCACTGGGCACGTGTGTGTGCATGCCCAAGATCCTGGGAGAATGGAGGAAAAGGGATTGCAGCATGGCCATTCCCTGGCGGGGGTGGGGGTGTATGTGTGTGTGATTCCTCACTTTCCCTCTCACTGTCTCTGTCTCTCTCTCCAGCGAGCTCATGCACCCTGAAGCAAAAACCCCTTAAAAAAATAAGTAGATACTTAAAATCATCTTAATTAAATCATGCCTAAACTTATCTCAACAACTTACTTATACTGTAAAATAGTGCCCCCAACCATCCCTTCCCCAAAGCAATGACTTTCATTTAACTTCAGTAAAGTATTTTTCATTTATACTGAAGTGATTTGGGATTTAGGACAACTGGTAGAAATTTGTGTACCTTTCTTAATTCTTCCTTCTGTGCACAAATTGATAGCAAAAAGGAATTTTACAGAAAATAAGAGCTGCAAAGCATACATCTCAGATCACATACTACTCTCAAGGTCCTTTAAGCATCTCTAGAATGCTTTATTGTAAAAACAATTGATACCATCATCCTTCAGGAAAAAGTATGCTGGATAAACATTAATATATGAAATGCTACACCTTGAGAATACTAAGATGATGATGTTGTCCATGATCTCAAATTTAGCCAAGAGACATACTATGCATGCATAAACGCTAATTATTTAAATGTGACAGTGGGAGTTTTACTGAAACAGGAAAGGATTCTCAGAGAAGACTGGATTGAGCATTATTTTATGGGACACAGATAAGCTGGCAAAGGAGAGGAAGAAGATTCCAACTGTTCTGTTTCATAAAGCAGATCTCTAAAGCACTACTTGCCAACATTAGTTCAGTATTAACTGCTAAATGTTTTGAGAAAATAAAACAGTCTAAAATTTAATATAGATTGAAATAATCTATGATTCAGTTGTTTCATTAATTCAAACTTTCAACTCAACTGGTCCAAATTCAAGCAGTCTTACTATGTACACAGGGTTTTATTTTTACTCAAAATACAAATTAACATTAAAGAAAACACTTTAATAAATAATCATTCCACATTTCCCTCCACTAACACAATGATATTTTTTACATATTATCTTCCACATGCAAAAAGGTTTTACAAAGTCACAACCGTTGTGTACATACTGTTCTGTATTGTACTTATTTTACTCACCATAGCAAAGACATGTCCATGGTCCTACACAGTCTTTCAAACAATTATTTTACGGGCAGTATAATATTTCACTATTTTTATTAAAACACTTTCTTCTCTGACATGTACATTTTTTCAATATTTTGCCATTGCAAATAATGCAAACAAAACTTCATGCATTTATCTTTTTTGTTTTGTTTTTATATTATTCTTTACAATAAAAATGTAGAAAAGGAATTTCCAGAACAAAGGATATGGTCATTTTAATGGTTCTTGCTATGTGGTACCACACTGCATTCCCAAAGGGTTGTATCTATTTAAAATGCCATCTGATGATATAAGTCCATTAGATAATCTCTTTCTAAAAGTTCTTTAAAAGTCAGAAGTGTTAGGTAGTTTAAAACTAGAGTTTTAAACTATGTAAAGTTAATATTGTCTCTCTAGGAAAAATAAAAAAAGAGGGCGTTCCTAACTAGTGGCTGGGTAGTTAAGGCAGCTGGATCCCATATGGTCAGCTGTGTGGTTTGAGTCCTGGATCTGGCAATTTGAGAAACAAACAAGGTATATGCATCTGCATGCCCAAAATCCTGACAGGAGAATGGATGAGACTGAGGCATGGTCATCCCTGCTGGGGGAAGATCTCTCACTTTCTCCCACCTCACCCTGAGCACATGCACACTGTAACAAATTTTTTAAAAAAAGAAGAGTATAGAACAGATGGTCTCACAGATTTAAAAAAGTTTAGGTGAGTTAACTTAAAGCAATGCTTCTCAACTTTGTTCAAGTTATGGCACATGCAGAAAGTGATACCATAGTCACACTGGGGAAAAAAGAGACCAAGGTGTTTCTGACCCAGAAGTTCCAGTCACCCAAGCCACCTGTCTTCAAGTGCTAAGGGAATCTGTATCTAGACACGTCTGTGACCCGCAGTGCCAGTGTGTCCAGGTCAGGACACTCTAATCATGGAGGAGTCAGTGATTCAAGTCATAAAATGTAGTTAGTGGCCAAGCTGGAAAATTAATGCAAACGTCTTCTTGTCAATGGTTTTTCTACTATATCACAACTGTTATACATGCTTACTGGCTCAAAATTCACTTTTATATGCAGACAAATACCTATACTTAAGAATAAAGAGGATTTTCTAACATGCTTAAAGATACCCAAACTAGCAATTTACATCAAAGTTGAAAATTAACAGTAGGCCTTAGCAGGGCCAGCAGATGGCATAGCAGTTACATTGCTGGGCTCCCACATGGCCGACCATGGTTTGAGTCCCAGACCTGGTGGCTTGAAAATCATGCTGGACACATGTGCATGTGTGCCCAAGATCCCAGGAGGAGAATGGAGGAGAAGGGATTGCAGCGTGGCCCTCCCTGCCAGGGGATGATTTCTCACTTTCCCTGTCTCTGTATCTCTCTCTGGCAAGCACACACACAGTCCTAAGGCAAAAACCTCTTTAAAAAAAAAAAAAATAGGCCTTAGCATCAGCAAACATTTGATTTGCAATTTTTTAGACTTGCCATTCTTTTCAATTTAATTTTTAATCTCTGAACAGTAACAGTCTTCTGTTTGACACTTTGCACATCTCTGATAGTAAATAAAGATTAACAGCAATAAATTATAGACACTATCATGGGCAAAACTATATCTAGGGGCCAGTAGATGGGCATAGTGGTGAAGGTGTTGGACTTCCACATGGCCAACAATGGTTCAAGTCCCAGACCCGGCGGCTTGAATCTCATGCCAGGTATGTATGAGCGTGCGTTCAAAGTCCTGAGAAAAGAACGGAGGAGAAGGATACAGTCTGCCCATCCTTGGGGGTGATTTCTCACTTCACTTTCTTTCTCTCTGTCTCTCTCTGGTGGATGCATGTACCCTGTATCAAAAAAAAAAAAAAATAAAAAATAAAACACTCTCTTAAAAAACAACAATACTATATCCAAGGTAAGTTCTAAGTAATTCTAAAGATAAAAAAGATTTTTAAGTGTTGACTTTGTAGAGGTAGAAAAGATTCCCTCTTTAAATTTCAAATTCCTGCTAGCTAAGTGGAACCTTAATATCTGTTACATTACAGCCTCTTAAGAAATATTTCATTCCACAGAATGATTTTGATCTATACCCAGTGTTGATGCTACCAGGAGGAAAAAATTCACCTTTTACAAGTGTCAAATATTTCACATTACCTTAGAAAAGCAGAGTTGATAGAGCTTCACACATTCAACTGCACATATACAGGTTTTTTCTAGACCATTAACTATTGGGTTTGGGAGTAAAACTGACTCTCTATTATATACGACCACAATAACAAGTAAGAGACTCCAAAGCCTGCATTCTTATTTTACCACATCTAAAACAGAGATTACGTGGTCATTTCTGTGGATTCAGTCATACATTATACACACAAACACATCCATGAGACCTCATGGCACTTGGAAGATTACCCACTATCTCCCATTTGTTAAGATCTGGATCATATTTCTCAATGCTCTGAAGATATGTTCCCTTTGAGTAGGAGTATCCTCCGGTGACATAAATACATCCGTTCATGATGACGGCGCCGCACTCCATCCTCCTTTCCATCATGGGAGCAATCTCTCTCCATTCATTTTGTTCAGGGTCATAGCACTCTGTGATTGTCGTCTGTCCACCAACTAGATAGAGTTTATTCTCAAAGGGAACTGAACACAGTCCATATTCTTTTAAAAGGAAAACAAGAAAAAAAATCATATTAGGATAACAAAGACAGTTACTATCGTGTGGAGGTGTACTAATCCTTCATAACGTAGCACACAAAAACAGAGTAGTAGTGACATCTTGATTCTGGCACACATGACTTCAACACTAAGGCTGAAAATCCATTCCCGATCTCCTGGTTCAGATGACCTGCTCCTGCACACAGCCGTCACCCGTCCTCAGGTCTTCCTTAAGCTGGCTCTGCAGAATGCCAGGGAAGACCTCATCCTTGGCCACTATACTTCTGGGAATTTCCTGCCACAGATCCCTTTTATTTTACACCTCTCTGGAAGACATATCGGGTAAGCGGTATAGATCCCTTCAGGTCGTGGCCGCTCTCGCTGTCACCAGTGGCTGGCAATCTGCAGCGACTGCCGCCACAGGTGCCACACAGGTGCCCTGCTTGTTTCTCTCACATTGCTGGTCCAGGCAGGGATGCAAAAAGGTAGAGAAACACACACCCAGGATAAGTGGGCTGCTACAGTCTCTCACCCTCAGGGTCTGGAAAGGTGCCCCAGACTGTGATGTGCGCTCTGGGCCCTGGAGCTGGAAGTCTGCCTCTAGGGGACTGCATCCCTAGGCTGTTTTTATGGTTCCCCTTTTATGTATCTCTTCCTCACCCAAACCTGCTGGCTCTTCAAGGAACCAGAATAGGGGCCAGTAGGTGGCATAGTGGTTAAGGTGCTGGACTCCCACATGGCCAACTGTGGTTTGAGTCCTAAACCTGGCAGCTTGAAACTCACACTGGGCACATGTGTGTGCGCGTGCATGCCCAAAATCCTGAAAGGAGAATGGAGGGGAAGGGTCTATGGCGTGGCCATTCGCCTGGAGGGTGATTTACTGCTTTCTGTCTTTCTGTCTCTCCAGTGAGTGCATGGACCCTATAGCAAAAATATCTCAAAATAAAACAAAACAAAACCCTGAATTTCACAACCCCACTTCCTCTCTCTCCTTTCTTCCCAAGGCCATGATGAGGGTGAGGCTAGTGAGGAGCCTAGGTCACAAACTAGAGACACATAATGCTCTGAGCCACTCTCTGAGTGACTTCCTAAATGTGGTGTCCCTAGAATCTCATTTGCCTCATCCTAATTCCAGCCCTGCTTCTTCCATGCTCCAATTTTTATTTTTTGAGAGATTTTTGCTATAGAATGTGCACACTTGCAAGAGAGAGAAAGTGAGAAATCACCCCGGGAAGGATCGTCATGCCACGATCCCTTCTCCTCCATTCCCCTCACAGGATTTTGGGCACACATGTACAGGCACTTGGTATAAATTTCAAGTCGCTGGGTCCAGGACTCAAACAGTCGACCATGTGGGAGTTCAGCACCTTAACCACTACACCAACTCCCCATGCTCCAAATTTTAATACCACTCCTATTTTGTTAGTTCCTTCTCTGGGAATATTAGCCATAACATTACATTTAAACACTTTTAGCTGAAGCCTGAAGGAGAAGGGTTTGTCAGTGGCACTTACAGCAAATAAACAGATTCAGTGAGCCACTGCTGACTGTTCTTTCTGCCTGCAAGTCTCTTCTTTTCCTCAGGCCTTTGCAAGGTACCTCCTTCTTGTCATTCAGGTTGTATATATTTTTTTAATTTATTTTTTTTAATTTGTCAGGGGCACATGCACTCACCAGGGAGAGACACAAAGAGTAAAAGCAAAAAAGCATTCCCCACCATGGGGATTGGTCATGCTACAATCCCTTCTCCTCCATCTCTCTTTCCTTTCGGGATTTTGGGCATACTCGTATATGCACTCAGCATGTTTTTCAAGCCACTGGCTCTGGGATTCAGACCTTATGGTTGGCCATGTGGCTTCCAGCTGTCTCAACCACCAGGCCACAGGCTGGCCCCACACAGATCTTATTTTACTGTCACGTACTCAGAGGGCCTTCCCTGACCATCTAACCTGAAGTGGCCTAAAGACGGACAAATTGGCTAGCCAGGCATCTCTACCCCATCAATCTGTTTCACTGTCTTCCACAGCACTACTCAGTATATGGTATGTTTCCTGTTTATGGTCTTTCTCCCCCTGCCAACAGTGCAAGAACTGTGTCCTGCCCACTACCCCACTGACAAGTGGAGAAACACAAGTGTCTGGCACCTTGGTTAAGGACTCAATAAATGTTCCTTGGATCGATGAATGAACTGTACGTTGTACCCACACGTCTCAATGTGTGCCTACATAATCGTGTGGACAACAGCTTACAAGCAAACATTTCTTCCAAAAGAATGTATAATCAAAAATACGATTTCCTCCTTAAGAATAGAAAATAGGCTGGTAGACGGCGTGGCGGTTAAGGGTGCTGGACTCCCACATGGTCGACCGCGGTTCAAGTCCCAGAGCTGGTGGCTTATTTTCTCACCCCCTCCCCCCCGCCCCAGCCCTCTCTGGTCAAATTAAAGTAAATAAATAAATAAAGTTAAATAAAATAATTTTAAAAAATAGAAAACAAATTATCATTAAGATTTTTGCTACCTAGGTTTTGAAAGCTAGAGAGTCTCAAAAAATGGCATTTTTGCTTTGATCCCACATATTGTTCTCAAGTTCCTGACATTTAAGGAAATATAAACTATTAAAAACTCATCCGTTAGTTTCCAGTTACGTGTGTAGAATTTTAATAGGATTTAGTTGTTCTGAGTACCTGTGAAACATGAGTTTATATAAATTATATGTATCATTTCATCAATGGTTATTGTGAAAATAAACAATGCTTCAAAAATCTTATCAATTGGTGTCAGTGATTCAACAATGAGATTACAAGACTTTTCTTAGGTTTATAAAAAAATCTTTGATTTGTGATTCTTACAATAAGAGAGGTATCTCAAGGGACCAGCAGTTAGCGTAATGGCTATGTCGCTGAACTCCTATATAATCGACCGCAGTTTGAGTCCCGGACCCGGTGGCTTAAACTCACGCCGGGCGCGTGTGCGTGCGTGCCCAAGATCCCGAGAGGAAAAAGGAGGAGAAAGGATTGTGGAGTGGCCATCCCTCCTGGGGCGGGGGGTGATTTCTCCCTTTCTATCTCTCTCTGTCTTTCTGGAGAGCACACGCACCCTATAGCAGAAAAAAGAAGAGGTATCTCAAATCTCAATCATGTTTTAAAGTGCTGCTTGATAGTATTTCCTATATTACCCAAATATAACAATGTTGTCATTGTTGGTAGAAACATTTTCTTCCTCGGATTTAACTGCTCTTATTTTTCTACAGGGCAACTCCCAAAGGCAGGGTATGTGTCATTGATTGTGCTCCTAGCAAGGCATAAACAGCATTTGGGAAGCACTCAGAAATACGTTTTTTGATAAATGAATGAACAAATGAACAAACAATTTCAAATCAAGCATGGGAATGACACCATCTGTTGTAAGTCAAGGGGTTTACATACAAATAGGAAATATAAATACATAGTAGTTTGTATTCAGTATTGCATAAATAATATAAACAAAGGGATACGAGGAATTCAGAGACAACCACAATAGCCATTTAAATTGATTTAATTTTTTTGTAAAGGACTTGCACACTTGACATAGTCTAACTTCCTAATTTCCCTGGTAAGTAAAGCCCGAGAGTATAAGCCACTTGCCCAAGGTCAGGCAAGTAAATAAATGGCAGAGCCAACAGAGAACTCTCCTCACTTGACACAGCCTTGTGCTGGTCCTTCTCTTTTCTTCAGCCCATCCCTCACTCAGGCCGCTTCCCAAGATTCTGCCCAAAACTGTTTTGCTGGCCCCACCCTCCAATATATCTCCTTCATCTCCATTATCCAAGTGAACAATTTCCAGATCTACAAAGATGCATTTAGCTACATCTTTCCCCCTGAGCTGCAGACCCCAATTTCTCACTGCTTGCTAGATGGCTCTTCTGAATTATCCAACCAGTCCTTCACCCTAAACTACAACACTGAACTCATCATTTTCCCTTTCTTCCTTCCTATTGATTTTTCTTTCACTATCCTCCATCCTCCCATGTAACTAGCCGGAAATGCTGTTAACTCCTTTCTCTTTCCCATCTCCTCAATCCAACAGGTCAAGAAAGCAACCAGCTGTTGAATTGATAACATTCTTCACATCTACTCCTCTTTTCTACTCCTACCACTTCTTCAGGCTTTCAGCATTTCTCACCTGGCTTATTACAACAGCCCTAGCAGATCTACCCGCCTTTTTCATTCTCCCAAGCTATTCTAAAAGATGTCTTCTTAGAACTAGAGCTTATCACACATCATTCTCCTGCTCTGAAGCCTTTAATGGTTCTCCATTTTTCTTTTTTGGAGAGGTTTTTGCTCTAGGGCATGTGCTCGCCAGGAAGACAGAGAGAGAGAGACAGAGAGACAGAAAGTGAGAAATCATCCCCCGGGAAGATAGCCATGCCGCAATCCCTTCTCCTCCATTCTCCTCCCAGAATCTTGGGCATGCATGCACACTCAGTTTCAAGCCATTGGGTCTGGGACTCGAACCGTGGTCAACCATGTGGGAGTCCAGTGGTGTAACTGCTCTGCCATCTGCTGGCCCTGACAGTTCAAAATTATCCTAAGCACCATGAAAGCCAAACAGAATATATCATGCAAAGTGCTAATCTGATATTTGCTTTTGACATTTCATCAGGAAAAAATAAGATGTAAATCAAAACTTTATGAATGGAAATAAATGTTCTAATCAATTTATACTGTAATTTAATATTATTGTGGATTGATTTTCAATTTGCCATGGCTTTTAATACCAAGGCTTGGAACCAGCAGTTAGCGTAAAGACTATGTCGCTGGACCCCCATGTAGTCGAACACGGTTTGAGTCCCGGACCCGGTGACTTGATTGGGGCATGGCCATCCCCCCTGGGGGGTGATTTCTCACTTTCTGTCTCTCTGTCTCTCTCTGTCTTTCTGGCGAGTGCACGCACCCTACAGCTAAAAAATAAAAAAAAAATAAAATAAAAAATAAAAAAAAAAAAAAACACTCTCCAAAAATAAAAATTAAAAAAAATACCAAGGCTTAAGTCACACTGCCTTTTAAGTCACACAACTCTTTTGTAAGTACTTAGTAAGCTATATGCAGTTTACATATATTATAGGATACTTATTTTTAAGAGAACTGCCTTATGAAATATATATTAAATTTATCGTGTAAGTAACTGTCCTCTAATTTGTTAATCTAACTTTTCATGCATTGGATTTTCTTTGTAAAGTTGTCAGTCCAAAAAATATGCAGAGTAATATCTAATTCACAAGGTTAACATGAAGTTAGATGAGATCACAGAGAAGTTGTTAACAGCATGGGGTCTAAGCCAGATTGCCTGGGTTTGCACTTGACCTCTAATAAGCACTAACGGGCTGAACTTGGGCAATTAATTTACTCTCTCTCTGCCTCAGTGGCCTATAAAATGACATAAGAACAGTATCAAATTCACAGGATTACTCTGAGGTTTAAATAGATTAATATTCATATAGTTATTGGAACAGTTAGTACCTGGCACGTACTTACTGAATAAATGCGAGTTATTGCTCGATATATAAGCTTATTATTATTACTTCCCATTATAACTTTATTAGTCACAACAAAAAGTGGTGAGGAACGTGGGATGTGACATTTGAGCTACCAGGAGACAGAAATCAACCCGTTCCACGGTATCTCAAGCCAGGGCAGCTTTCAGCTAATGTTTCTTTTTATGCAAAGCCTGTGGCATATGGACACGCAGCATAAGATTTTGGTGTACCCCACCTGAGCCATGAGATAAGACAGATGATATGGGTGGGAAACGCTGCACTGGTGGAAAGCAGGACAGTCTGGGGTTTTTAGGAGAGGCAGACTGCTTAGTGGTTGTGGCACATGCTATAGAATCAGACCGCCAGAATTTAATTCCAGGTCCACCACTTTCAAACTCCGAGTACAGGAACGTTACTTATCCTTTCTAAGCCTCCATTTCCAAATGTGTAAACTACGATAAACAACACGTACTCACAAGCTGTAGCAAGAATTCAAGGTAATATTACATGCCAAGTGCTTAGCTAGGGCCAGCAGGTGGTGTAGTGGTTAAAGCGCCAGATCTCCACATGGCCAACTGTGGTTTATGTCCCAGGCCTGGCGACTTGCTTCCTCACTTTCTCTCTCTGTCTCTCTCTGGTCAAACTTTAAGAAAATAATAATAAAGATGAGGAATAAAATTTCAAACAACAGCAACAAAGTGCTTATCCAGTCCCTGAAGTCTTAAAGAAGGAAAGCTACTTAGTCTCAGATGGGTTCACGTTTGTGAATTACCTCTCTGATGACCCACATGGAGGCCTGATGCTTGTGGAAAATGAATCGAAGTAATATGGTGATATAATGACATGAATCTTTCCTAATGAAAAAAATCTTACACAAAAGCCTAACTATAACAGGTTAAAACGTATGCTTTCCCCCAAGCCCTCCACAAAGAGGCAACAAAAGACATCATAGAAGGCAGGCCATTCCTTAGGTGTAGATGACATGTCCCCTTTGTGACTATTAAAGTAAGGCCAGCGTAGGGCTTGGAAAATTGTAGGAGTGAGTGCTTAACAGTAATTAAACTTCTGAAAGAATATACTAAGAAATAGCAATCTCTTGCTAAATTTCAACCAACAGGTACCCTTCCTGACTATTTGGCAGACAGAACAGGGCTTTTTAAACTGTCTATAAAAACTGTGTTCTAGGGACCAGCAGTTAGCTTAATGGCTATGTCGCTGGACTGCCACATAATCGACCGCAGTTCGAGTCCTAGACCTGGTGGCTTAAACTCACGCCAGGCGTGTATACACGTGTGCCCAAGATCCCGAGAGGAGAATGGGGAGAAGGGATTGCAGTGTGGCCACCCCCCTGGAGGGTGATTTCTCAATTTCTGTCTCTCTTTCTGGCTAGCACATACACCCTATACCAAAAACCTCTAAAAAAAACCCAAAAAACCAAAAAAAAACTGTGTTCTATATAATGCATGTTCTTTATAAATGAAAGAAAGCACATAACAAAGGAAAAAGAAACAGAAAAAAAAACCTAAGTGAAAAAAATGTTAAAAGAAACTACCACATCAAGTATGTTGCATAAAGATAACAGAGAAAATATTTGCAGTCATGATCTATTCAGAACCTAAACATGATAATTATTTGAATTATTATATGAATATTTCATACCTTTTAATTACAGTCAAGTATATTCTCTTATAAAGCTGGCATTTTTACTTCCAGTCTATGATAAACTCCATTACGATATGTTCTGTTTGCCACAGTATTTTGTTACCTGGATGTGGACTAGAGGTGATGAGGCTCCATTCGTTGATATCGGAATTATAACTCTGGACTTTGTCGTAAGTGCAACTTCCTCTGTAGCCACAGTGGCCGCCAATAACATAGATAACTTCATGTAAGACGCAGGCAGTAGCATTTCCCACTCCTGTGTGTTAATTAAAATCACATGTTTAGATTAAGCGTTCATTCCACTTTGTAATGAATGGTGAACTAAGTTTATTATTGTGTTTGTTATTACCTATAATAGACACAAGACATTGTATGCCAGGTGCTACAAGGGGGGCTCCATGTACTCTTTCATGAAAGGGTGAGACAGGTGCACAAATAATTAGAACGCAAACAATAGAACTGAAGACGCACCATAACAAAGGAACAAATGAACTACTGCAAAGGGTAGAAATCACACTAGGAGGTGGCATAATTTGACTTGGACCTTCATAGGTAGGACTTCGATAGGTAGAGGAAAGAGGAAGCCCTTCCCCTCCCCAAGAGGGCACATGTGCCAGCCACAGACAGAGAGGAAAAGGAGAAAGCACCAATGGTCACATTGCAATCTCTCTTCTCCCATCTCTCCATCCTGTCAGAATTTTGGGCATGCACGCACATGCACCCTCTGTGTTTTTCAAGTTACTGGGTCAAGGAACCAAACCATGTAGTCAGTCATGCGGGATCCAGCTGTTCCAACCACTAGGTCACACAACCAGCTCCAAAGGAAGTCATTTTGAGCAGAGGGAAGAGCCAGTGCAAAGCCTCACATGGTAATTGAAGTCACATGGCAAAGGATACCAATGCCAAACCAAGAATCTGTACTTAATTCAGCAGGGCTTTTTAAGGTTTTTAAACACAGGAAGGGAAGCATTGAAAAGGAACTTGGACAGATCTCAGAAAGATCTAGGTATTGGCCCAAGTCAGAGGTATGGAGGGCCTAATTTAGAGGAGACCTTGCAGGCCAGCCAGGTGGCATGGAGGTTAAGGTGGCTGGATCCCACATGGCCAACTCTGTGGTTCAAGTTCCAGACCTGGCAGCTTGAAAATCGGTCTAGGTGTACTCATGTGAGTGTGTGCTCAAAATCCTGAGAGGAGCGTGGAGGAGAAGGGATTGCAGCGTGGCCACCCTCACCACCACCCACACACACATCTCTCTAGCAAGTGCACATAGCAAAAACCAAGTGGGAAAAAAGAGACCTCGTATATGGAGAGAAGGGAACTGAGGCAAGAGACTCAGGTAAGGCAGGTTTTGATAACTGAGTCAGAAACTAACCAGGCTGATTCTGGCCCTGAGCTGGGAAAACTGGAAACAGCAATTTCATAAAAAAGTAATGAGGGAGGAAATGGGTACACTAAAGGAAGAGAGGAAGAAAGATAATGAGACTTATTTTAGTTGAAGATGTTGGCTTAGTCTTTCTTTTTAAAAGAATTATTTCTTTAATTCCATTTACTATTATTATTATTATTATTATTATTTTAATTTGACCAGACAGAGACAGAGAGAAAGGAAAGCGAGAAAGCAAGCCACCAGGTCCAGGACTCAAACCACAGTCAGCCATGTGAGAATCCAGTGCCTTTAACCACCACACCACCTGCCGGCCTCACAGTCTTTCAACCAACTTTCATTTAGCACTGTTATGTGCTAGGTACAGATCAATCTCCTTGTTTATTTTTTTATTTATTACCACCACACCACCTGCCGGCCTCACAGTCTTTCAACCAACTTTCATTTAGCACTGTTATGTGCTAGGTACAGATCAATCTCCTTGTTTATTTTTTTATTTATTATTTTTTAATAATTATTTAATTTAACTTTATTTATTTTTATTCATTAATTTTAATTTGACCAGAGAGGGACAGAGTGAGAGACAGAAAGAGAAAGAAAGTGAGAAACAAGCTGCCAGGTCTGGGACTCAAATCGTTGTCAGTCATGTGGAAGTCCAGCGCCCTTAACCACCACACCACCGGCTGGCCCCCATCTCCTTGTTTATTTACACTCCAAAATAAAAGTGGGCTTGGAGCCAGCAGGTGGTATAATGGTTAAGGCGCTAGACTTCCATATGGCCAACTGCAATTTGAGTCTCAGACCCAGTGGCTTGAAACTTCCCACATGCATGTGTGTGCATGCCCAAAATCCTGAGAGAAGAATGGAGGAGAAGGGATTGTGGTGTGGCCATCTCCCACATCCCAGGGGGTGATTCTTGCTTTCTGTCTCTGCCCCTTTCTGACTCTCCAGTGAGTATACAGGCCCTATAGCAAAATATCTCTCTAGCAAAACCAAAATTAAAAATGGGCTTATAAGTAAGGCAGTTAGGATTTAAAAAAAATAAATAAATACAGTCTCTAAATGTCTAAGTATTTATTTCTTTTCTGTACACTAAGTCCCCGAACCAAAAAAGGAAATGAATTTGAAATTTGACTCTATCCATATTAAGCTTTCATTACCAGGGAAAGCTGGTAGTTCACTTTAGTTCACTACAGAATAAAACAAACTGAGAAAAACAATATTCTTTCAACATAAAAATGGGAACCTAAAAGTTCAGAGTCCCCCCATCAAAACCAGCACTAGTCAATCTGCACATACTGGAGAAGTGTTACCGTTTCCTGAGATGACTAGTTATAGAGGAGAACTGAAGTGTCAAGCTGAAAGTATGAAACTGGAATTTCAGAACCAGCTGGTAGGTAGGAGAAATCTTTGGAGTGTGAGGGTCTCCCTTTCCATTCAAGGTTAAGACAAAATACACATGGCTTTCTTTCAAAGTAGATACACCACTAAAGCATTTTCTTTCCAGAAAGAACTGTTTCTTTTTTTTTTGGGGGGGGAGGTTTTTTTTTTTTTTGCTATAGGGTGTGTGCACTCGCCAGAAAGAGAGACAGAGAGACAGAAAGCGAGAAATCACAGCCCGGGGGGTGGCCGTGCTGCAATCCCTTCTCCATTCTCCTCTCGGGATCTTGGCACGCATGCACACGCACCCAGCATGAGTTTAAGTCACCAGGTCCAGGACTCCAACTGTGGTCGACTACATGGGAGTCCAGCAACATAGCCATTACGCCAACTGCTGGTCCCAAGAATTGTTTCAAATAAGATTTTTAAAAATTTCAGTAAAGAATACACTTTTGGGGCCAGCAGGTTGTGTGATGGTTAAGGGCTCTGGACTCCCACATGACTGACTGCGGTTTAATTCCTAGACCCGGTGGTTTGTTTTCTCACTTTCTCTCTCTCTGTCTGTCCCACTCTGGTCTAATTTAAATAAATAAATAAATAATTAAATAAACAAATAATTCACGCCGGGTGCGTGTGCGTGCGTGCCCAAGATCCCGAGAGGAGAATGGAGGAGAAGGGATTGCGGCATGACCATCCCCCCTGGGGGGTGATTTCTCGCTTTCTGTCTCTAATGTCTCTGTCTGTCTGGCGAGCGCACACGCCCTACAGCGAAAAATCTCTCAAAAAGAAAAAAAAAATACCCTTTCACCTGCAAATACATTCTGGGGGCCGGCAGGTGGCGTGGTGGTTAAGATGCTGGACTCCCACACGGTCAACCACAGTTTGAGTCCCAGACCTGGCGGCTTGCTTTCTCATTTTCCTTTTCTCTCTCCTAGTCAAATTAAGAATAATAATAATGATGAATAAAATAAAGTAATTCTTACAGTTTTTTTTTTTTCAAAAAGAAATATATTCTGAACTACAAAAATATTGGAACTGTTATCATTAAGAAACAGAAGCAGAAATGTAACCAGCTTTGAATAGCTGTTAACAAATGAGAATTTTCCTTGTTTCTTTTGTAGGAGAGGAGTCAGAACGTTCTGAAATCAGTAAGTGGCGGGGAGGGAAGCTTAGATAAAATTTTAAAAACCAGAGCAGCCATACCAACCAGATTTAAGCTAATTTCTCCCCCTTTACCAATTACTGCTGAACCTTTGGGCATGCCTGAGAGTCATCACGATTTAGTAAGAGAGACTGTCCTGCCCTATCAAAGGTGACATGTTCCTGTACAATGACATTCATGACAATCACGCTTAATGTTTACTGAGTGCTTATTGTACATCAAACACTGTTCTAACTACATAAACATCAACTCATGTTAATCTTCATGCAATGACCCTAAGCCAGGTAATGTCATCCCTAACGTATAGATGGCAAAACTGGGGCAAGGGAAGACTGAACGATTTGTCCAAGCTCATCACCACGAAGTCGAGAATTAGACCCAGGCAGTTTAGTTTCAGAAGTAGAGTGCCAGATCACAAGACCATTCTGCCTCTCCAGCTTCCTGCTTGTCATCTAAGGATCACAGCAGGTCAGATTTCCAGACCAGGTCAAATTCCCACACCCTTGCTAGCATTAAAAAGAAAAAAAAGAAAGGCCTGGGAAAAAAACACTGGGACAAAAAGACACAAATTTGGTAACAGCCTACCAGTTGTTTTCTACCAGTGTTCCCCAGCACCAAGGAACAAATGTAATGAAACAAGATTTCATTTTAGCTTTTTATTCAGTAGGAGGGAGGGAGAGGTTGGCTATTATTACCACAGCAGAAAATACAGTGTTTACCAGATAGATATTGAGACCCAGTAGTGTGGGAGACTCTGTGAGCAGATGGGAGAGGGGCCAACGGACCCCTTTCCTTTATTCTGTAAGGCAACATTGAAAAAAAACACAAAAAAACAGAGGTTATTCTCCAGGTCTTGGGAGCCTTTATTCTGTAAGGCAACACTGAAAAAAAAAAACACAAAAAAACAGAGGTTATTCTCCGGCTCTTGGGCGCTTTTTTTCGGTAAGGCAACACTGAAAAAAAAAAACACAAAAAAACAGAGGTTATTCTCCAGGTCTTGGGAGCCTTTATTCGGTAAGGCAACACTGAAAAAAAAAAACACAAAAAAACAGAGGTTATTCTCCAGGTCTTGGGAGAATGTACCTTGCGATACCCTACAGGGACCAAACTTTCCAAGGTTTTAATGAATGACCTTGTAAGAGATGATCAACATATTTTGAATGGAAAATAAAGTAGAATATTTAAAAGCAGAACTAAAAAGAGCTTGGCTTCAAAACAAACAAAAAAAAAAAAAAAAAAAAAAAGAAAAAAAAAGGAAAAAGAAAAATCAAAACAAAAATGAACTAATAAAACACCCCTTGTATCTTCATTTAGCCTTTGACTTAAATATAAATTCTTAACACTTGATGAAATATCTAGGAAAAGGATGTAAAGTAGAATGAATACTATTTTCTTATATAAATGGTATTTCTTTTCTAGCTTGAATAGCATACTCTAATTACATTAATCCTCAGACAAGTTGGGACTGTGCTATGCTATGCTTTTACCTAGAATATTCTGTGCTATATTATTTGAATAATCCACTATGGTTCCTAAATAGCTTCCCAAAGTGATGCCTTCTTTTTAAAGTTACTTATAAGAAAAGGGAGACTACTGGCCTACCCCTGGACATTTATTAAATAAATAAATAAATAAATAAATAAATAAATAAAACAGAATAAACAATAACCTGTACTTACCTTTAATCATATTTGCAATAGGAATCCATTTCTCTTTTAATGGATCATAGAACTCAGCCTCTTCCGCTGGAGCCCCTTTCCTGTAACCACCTAAAGCATAGACACAGCCACCCAAGGTGACTGCGCAGTGGTAATACCTGGCATTGAGCATCGGCAAACCTTCGGTCCATTCGTCACTTTCACTGTTATAGATCCACACTGTGTCAAGAGCTTCTATGTTGTCCGTCCTGTAGCCCCCAGTGACATAAATGTTGGGTCCCAAACATGTAACACCATAACTCTCTCTGGTATAATCTGGTATTTCTGCTCCTTGAATCCAAACATTTGTCAAAGGATCCCATATGTGAACCTCTGATAAAGGGTGCCAGTAATAGCCTCCAATGATATACATGGTGGCTGTGGACCTCTGGGAAATCTCTTTATGCATGGGATTCAAGGCATTGTATATTAGGGAGCGGATCTTATTTTCAGTCAGCAGGCAGCTTCTTTGAAGGCCTAATGCTGTTTTTAAATACACTGGATCTATATCTATGTTGACATAGCTCAGCAGATTATATAGGCATTCAATTCGATTTTCTACATCATGGGCAGTCCACTTAATAACTGGCTCTATAATAGCTTCTTCCTTCCAAACACTGAGATTCTTTCTGGACAAGATGAAGAGAAACTTTTCAAGGCTGATTTCCAGAAATTCTTCTTGTTGCCATACTTCCTTAAACCGTGAACAGAGGATTCTTCGAGATTCCTTCTCTAGTTCTGGACACACATGAAATTCTGCAAAGGAGTGCATTCCAATACAATTATCGATATCCAGGTTCCTTACCAAAAACTGCTCACAAGCCTTCTTTACTGAAAGGAACTGTAGCAGATCTGCTGCCTCAAGAAGGCTTTGAACATTTCTTTTCGTTATTTCAATTTGGGAAGTGTACGCATAATTTACAAGGCCTTCAAGAATATCGTGGTGGATGCCAGAGAGTTTAATTTTATTTTTAAATTTTTCTTTCATGTCAGCTGTGAACATTGCCTTAAAATAATTGCTGCAAGCAGCTAAAACAGCTCGGTGACAATGGAAAATTATGCCTGAAGGACACTGAAGGGTAATATCAGTAAATAATCCATCCAAATAAAATGTCCTGAATGCATCCAGAAAATCCACTGGATGTGCTGAATCCTTGAAAAGATAAATATAATCTTCTTGTCCTTTTAGAGCCATGACTGCAATGAATAGAAAATAACAGATGTGTTTTTAATTTTGCAGATTACTTCAAATATCCCGGTCACTGTACTGACTGATTAGCATCAGATATACTCCCAAACCAGACAAAGTTCAACATTCTAAGTAAAACGCAAAATACTGACGGACTGCTTCATCATTTATACCGTGGTCAATTTAAAGTCAGTAGCTCGGAATCTGCAGTGAGGCCCGGGATCTCTGCGCTGTCGTTCTGATAGGAAACACTGGTTTGCTGCCCTGCTCCCTCGGTCTCTGCAACGTGCTCAGGACTGGCAGCCGGAGAGCGATCCCACGCTTGACAAGCCGAGTGGCCGAGGGGCTCACCCCGCTCGAGGCCGCCCTTGGCCGCCACGGCTCGGCACCAATTCAACCTCCCCACCACCCCAGCTCAGTCTCTCGTTCAAATCACACCGAAATGCCAAGAAAAGGACGACCGAAATATCAATGGACAAGAAGCGATCTCGGAAGAAGGAAACCTTGTGCCTTTTCGCTCAAGGAAGAAGAAAGGAAGAGGCCCGGGGAGGAGGAGCCCCGCCCCCCCCCCCCCGCCGCAGGGGCTTCCGCGCGCCCCGCGCTGGGCCCGGGACCCACGTTCGCGCCCCGCGGCCTGGCGTGGGGACCCGACCCCAGGGCGCCGCGTGCCGCCGCAGGCCGGGGGCCTAGTCCCTCCGCCCCGATGTCC
>NW_006159883.1:97334-130631 GCF_000334495.1 Tupaia belangeri chinensis
GCTCGGGCCCGCGGTGGCTCCTATTTTGGTGCCCCGGCTGCTCCCCAGCCTCCGCGCGAACAGCCCCCCGCGCAGCCTGAGCGGGGCCACTCGCAGGAACTCCCCCTCCCCCGGCAGCGCAGCGCGGGGCGGGGCGGGGTGGCAGGCGCGCGGCTGCAGCCCTTCCCGGGGTTCCCCCGCAGCAGGTGGGGGCGCTGTCCTGCGTCCTCCTGGGTCGCCGGCCTGCTCCTCTTCCCTTGAAGTCTGTATGTCTGTCTCAGTCTCTGTGGAGCGTCTTCTCTTAGAACAACTCAGTGGGTCCTGAATTAAGACCATATATGGGGGATATGTGTACTTATTCCTCCCTCAGTAGCGCGTCTGCCCGGTCTCTGGGGAGAGAGGAGAAAGTGTGCAGATAAAGCAGAACTCAGGCCCGGGACTGCAGCTCCCTTAGAAATGCTAGAAGTGGCCCCCACTTTCCCACAAATGGCCTCCCACTCCCAGCAGAGCACTCGGGAGGAAGCCTCTGGAGCTGATGGGCACTTGGCGGGTTGACCTGGAAGTGTAGAGAAAATCTGAGGGCGGCCAGGCCTCAGGCTAAGTCCACCCTGGGGAGAGCCCACCATTTAGGACATAGCTGGAAGGAGTAGCCTAGCCTGCAGCCTTTCTGGTGACACCCGCCTGTTCACTTAAAGATGTCCACATGCCACACCAGAACGTTCATTTTGCTTGTTCCAACAGAAGCTAATATCAAATATTTTCATTTATCATCCATTCCTTCATTGCAAGATGTTAGGTGCTTTATGAGTACCTGATACGAGACCAGTACTAATGCACTAGTCCTGGACTGTAGAAAGGAGGTCCAGAGCGCTCTTGGAGCATACACTCTAGCTGCCTTAAGGGAGCAGTCAGGACGAAACCTCGCCAGAAACCCAGTGTGTTTCTCAGAGTGCGGCCTGAGAGGCAGACTACACAGATAGACAATGTTCACGGCATATGACGACATAACTCTGAACCACGTAAGTCTAGGAAGCCAAACCACAAACTCTGCAGTAATTGGACCACAACAGTCAGGACACCCGTGGACAACTGCCAACTTCCCTATTTTTACCCTGCTTCCACCTCAGGACCAACCAGAGAAAGCCAAATATGTTCCCCAAACCAATCAGATAAAATACACCCCCACCCCCCAGTAGCCCTCCTCCAGCTTTTCCATGCCAGTGACTTCCAATCAGAGGATACCTAGGGCTTTGCTTTTTTCAGTTTTTAAAGCTTTCCCACTCCCCGGCCTACCTCTTGAGCCTCTGCAAGGGCAAGTGATGGTGACAGGCTCTTGCTACAGCAAGCTCCGACTAAACAGCACCTGTTTGTTCTCTTTTGGGTGCTTTTAGTTAAATTCCACATATCAGATCATCCTCATTGGATTCTGTGGGCTGCTGGTTATGCAGCACCCCACTGCCACCACCACCCAGATTTCTCAAGGGAGGAGACCTAGGAATCTGCGTTCTAACCAAGGGCAGCTGGTGATTCTTCTACAGTTATTACAATGTGTGTTGGATCTGAAATGAAAGGAAAACAAAAGTTTTGACATTTCCACGTCTGATAAACAGTTTAGTAGAGGAGAACAAATGAGATTAATTTCAGGTCCGAGCTTCATTTCTTCCACTTATCTCACATGCGTAATTGCTAAACTTCTCTGATGCTTACTTTTCTGACCTATAAAAGACAGAGGAAGGGGCCAGTAGAGGGTGTGAAGGTTAAGGCCACTAGATCCTGCATGACTGACCTCACAGTTTAAGCTGTGAACCTAACAGCTTGAACATCTCTCCAGGCACAGGTGTGTGCATGCCCAGTTCCCCAGAGAAGAGACAAGAAGGGTGTGGCCATCATCTCTGGGGGATGATTTATCAATTTCTCTCCCTCTTTCTCTCTGTCTGTCTTCAGAGAGGGCACATACCCTATAGCAAACTGAAAAGCAAAAAACAAAAAACACACAGATGATATAAATATTTTCTCAACCTGATCCAGCAGGTGGCATGGTGGTTGAGGCAATGGGTTCCCACATGACTGGGTTTGAATACTGGACTTGATGACTTGAAAATCACACATCACATGTGTGTGCATGCCCAAAATTCCAGGAGGAGAATAAAGACAGGATTGAGGTGTGGCATCTCCCTTGCGGGGGGCGGGGTGATTTCTCACTTTCCCTCACACTGTCTCTCTGGCAAGTACACATACCCTATGGCAGAAACAAACAAACAAACAAACAAACAAAACACAAGAAAACAAACAAACAAACAAAAAAAAAATTTCTCAAACTAGCATAAAGTTACTGGAAAAAATAAAATTACAAATGTAAAAACACTCAGGATGTGGTACATGAAAGATAGTTTTTTATTTGTTTGTTTTTAGGTTTTTGTTATAGAGTACATGTGCTTGCCAGAGAGAAAGAAAGACAGTGAGAGAGAAAAGAGAAATCATCTCTGAGAAGGGATGACTCTGTCACAATCCCCTCTCCTCCTGGGATTTTGGGCACGCATGCACACACACACACACACACACACACACACACACACCCGTTGTGATTTTCAAGCCACTGGGTTCAGGACTCGAACAATGTTCAACCATGTGGGAGTCCAGCATCTTAACCACTACACCACTTGCTGGCTCCAAAAGTTAGTTATTTCAATGAAGGAATATTTACATTATTTTTCCATTGCAACCTCAATTTGAAAATTAGAATCGTATTAACATTTCTTCAAGAAATTTTGAACTTTGTAGTTAATTGTAATTATATAGTTCATCCTTTATAACTGATAGTGATGCTATTGTTGGTGTTGCCATTAAGAGACACAGTAGTGACTGATTGACGATAGGGCATTCTTTCCATTTTTGTCACTGAAGCATAGAAATGGCTATTTGTGGGAATAATTGCCAAGTTTGACATATAGAAAACATTATAGGCTGCACCTAACTTATTGTAGGGTTTCCTAGAATCACTAACTCCATTTATTAAATGATTCTTGGGTAATAGAATTCACCATATTGTCATTTGTGCAGAGTTATTTCAGAGTGCTCCACGGGCCAATTAAAGTTTCTGCTTCCACTGCCTGGTTTTGAATGAATCCTTAGAAGTGTTCATGAGCTGGACCGTTAGACTTCTTCATCTTGCCAAGAGAATGGCCAGTCCTAAAGGGACTGGGGGTTAGTTGCTCCGTATCACGTTTTATCAGAGACCACTGCAAATGCTCGTAGATTTGATGCACTCAGAAATATACAATTAGCATTCATAAGTTAAATAAATTAATGACACTGTTCAAATAAAATAGATATGCTTAATTCCAAGCCTTTTTTTTGTAAAACCAGGCCAGTTTAATGTTTTTGTACAATTTAATAAATAATCTTTTGATGACTGCAGACATGTAAGACTGACTATATTCAGAAACGTCAGTCATGATGGTTTTCCAGATGATATATCATCTTCAAAAATTACGAAGAGTTATTTGTACGCGACTGCTATCAAATCAGTAAAACAGCATTTATGCATCTATCATTTTCAGGATTGTTGGTAACTTGGGCATATTTCCCCCAAATAACCTTGCTTCTTTGTGTCATAAGGCCCAACTTGCTCACGTTCACCTCAAATACAGTACCTTTGGTGATAACACCCAAAGTTGTATATAGTGGGGATGAGGGATTCTTCTTTACACTAAGTATTGGCAGGCAAAAGGTGGCTTTCAGTTCAGGATGTGTTACATGGGCCTTCTTGAAACGTAAGTCCATTGACCTAATGAATCTTTTATATTTAAGTGGTTTTCTAGTAAAGCCATCTCCAACAAATCAGACTTTTGTAACCATCCTCTTCCATGCCTTCTTCTTTCTCTTTCCTGTTCAAATAACTTTTAACACTTCTGTTTCTCCCTGGGCTCGAACTTTGGGTAGAGGGACTTCTCATTTTCCCACTTTCTCTTTTCGTTTTTGTTTAATCATATTGGAAAATACTTTAACTCGGGACTGTCCTTCTCTGTCCATCAGATAGGCAGGTACTGCTCCTTGTGGAGTCTCTTTATCATTCTTCTGTTTGGTGTTCCTCTTTTCATGCATCTTGATAGTCTTTTTCATTTGTATTTTCTCAGCATGGCGCTGTTTACGATAGAGCTTAGCCTTCAGACCAATCATCTCTTTTGCCTTCTTCTAACGTTCATGAGCCTCACGACTTTCCTTCTTTCTCTTTTTCTCATGGTAATCCAAAAGGTATCCATAGCGTTTATGATGTAATTCAATATATTCGTTTTGTGGCATGGTGAAGGCTGCAGAGTTGCCTGAAGCAGGCTCCTCATCGCAAAGAAGTTGTCAGCTCTCAGATCGCAGAGACCAACAAGCTGACCCGACACAGTCCAGAATGGGCTGTAATTCCAACTCTTAAAGACATAAAGAGCCACTGTGGAAATAAGACACAAATGATCTTGTGATCTTGCCATTGAGCTCTGCCTTCTTCATATCACACTTCACCTTTCAGAGGACTCTTGGTTTCTAAAGATAATCATGTTAACTATCATTTGCTTTATTAAGTACATCTTTCCCCTGAGGACAGTCAGGCCTTTAAATGTTTCATATGCTCATTATGATGTTATCAGTCTAGGTAGATGGCAGGTTTAGACAGAAAATTTGTATACTTTATTTACATATTGAGTTAAGTAAGTTGCTGCTGAGTGAAAAAAAGAGAGAGAAAGAGTAAGTGTAATATATAAGGCCACCACATGAGGCTACATAAGTTGTGCACTGCATAATTCTAGCTCATGCCATTCAAGTAGAGGACAAAGTGGATGCTGTTCTCAGGAATTGTACTATATGCAACAACCGTGCAGGTATATGAAGTTTCTATGCAACTGATACTTTTTTCTTCTTTTGAGATTTTTGCAATAGGATGCATGTTCTCGCCAGAGAGACAGAGAGAGACAGAAAATGAGAAATCACCCACCAGGGGGGATTGCCATGCCACAATCCCTTCTCCTCCATTCTCCTCTCGAGATCTTGGGCACACACGCACACAGGTGCCCAGTGTGAGGTTTAAGCCACCAGTTCTGTGACTCGAACCACAGTCAATTAGAAGTCCAGTGACATAACCATTACGTCATCTTCTGGTCCTGAAGCTGGTATCTCTTTGTAAAGCTTTTTTTGGTATACTTCCTATAAATAATCAAATGAACATATCTTTCTTTCTTTTTTTCTTTTTTTGAGAGGTTTTTGCTATAGGGCACATGTGCTCGCTGGAAAGACAGAGAGAGACAGAGAGACAGAAAGTGAGAAATCACTCCCGAGAGGAATGACCATGCTGCAATCCCTTCTCCACCATTCTCCTCTCAGGATCTTGGGCACGCACGCACACACGCCCAGCATGAGTTTAAGCCATCGGGTCCGGGACTTGAACAGCAATTGACTACATGGGAGTCCAGTAACATAGCCATTAGGCCAACTGCTAGTTCCCAATTTTTTTTTTTTTAATTTCTCTACTTCTTCCATGAGGGACAGAGCTAGAGACAGCGCCTCTAACTAGGGCTTGACACCATGATGTACCCAAGTCATCAGCCATCCTTGGATCAGGGGCACTCATTCATATGCCTGGTATCATCAGGGAGGTTTCCAGACTCAAACTGGGAAGCTTCCAACGTGGGATTGCCTTGCACAGTGTCTCGTTTTACCAGGACACCACTGTCCCACCCCAAGAAAATGAATGTTCTACTGTCTGGGTAACAAGCACTTTCGCAAGTGAGAAAGGTTTCTAACTTCTTGTTTTCAACAAAGTGAAAGAATTTTTTGACAAATAACTTAGAGACAGTTCATGATATGATTACTATTGTTATATTCATTATAAAACTCTGCAATTCCCATCTGTGTATCTATGTGAACATGTTTTCTCAGGGATTTTTTTCCATAGAAATGCCAATCAGGAATATCAGTAATCATAAATGTTAGTTCATTTTAATAGTAAGCAATGCTCAACCAAGAATATATGCTCTTAAGGAAAAGAAAATAACCTCATTCATCAGATTGAAATATTTTCTGATAAATTTTACCTTTGATTTAATTTAAATGTTGTTCCTTCAATTAAGTAATCACAAATCAGAAAGAATGTTTAAATTGAATACATAATACAGTTAAAATTTATGTATATTTGTGTTAAAGAAAAGGTTAATAAATATTAACAAAAAATTTTTTAACGATAAAAATATACAGGGCCAGCTGGTGGCATCTTGATTGAGGCGGCTGGATCCCACATGGCCGACTGTGTAGTTCAAATCCTGGACCCAGCGGCCTGAAAAATACAATGTGTGTGAGTGTATGCCCAAAATCCTATAAGAAGGGAAAAATAAACAAGAAGGATTTGCGATGTGACCATTTCTCATGAGGGGTGCTTTCTCATTTTCTCTCTGTCTTTGTCAGCTTCTGGCAAATTAAAGAAAAATATATAGAGACAATCTTTTCTTTATGTGGTTCCAATATACATGGATTTTAGTCACTAGGTTTAAATAACAGGAGAGCACTAAGAACAGGGTTCAAATTTCAGTTACCATGGGGGGCCAGCAGGTGGTGTGGAGGTTAAGGGCACTGGATGCCCACATGGCTGACCATGGTTCAAGTCCTGGACCTGATGACTTGCTTTCTCACTTTCCTTTTCTGTCTGTCTGTCTGTCTCTCCCTCTGTGTGTGTGTGTGTGTGTGTTCCTCTCTGGTAAAATTAAAATAAATAAATAAATATTTTAAAAATTTCAGCTACCATGGTATGTTAACTATGAGTAATTACATAAAATATAAACTTTGCTACTATTTCTTCAAACCTTGAGCTGCTACATAAATCCACAAATTACTACATACGTAACAGATATGCATCATGATCAGTGGCCAATCACATCTTTTCTCTTACGGTCTGTCAGAATTAGTCACTATACATCTACTTTTTTTAAAAGATGTTTTTGCCTTAGGGCATGTGCATTCGCCAGAGAGAGAGAGACAGACAGACTCGGTGATAGAGAAAGTGAGGACCCCCCCACACACACACACACCTAGGGGAAGGCCATGTCGCAATTCCTTTCCTCCATTCTCCTCTTGGGATCTTGGGAATGCACGCTCAAATGCCAGGTGTGAATTTCAAACTGCCAGGTCCGGGACTCGAACCATGGTCAACTATGTGGGAGTCCAGTGATGTAAACATTGCGTCATCTGCTGGTCTCAGTTACTATACATCTACTATACATTGCTGTCTGTTATTTATTTCATATACAGACAGAAATGTTTATAGGTGCATTGCCTCCTTGTCTGCCAGTGAAAAATTAATGTGACATTTTACAAAAAATAGATCATTTAAAGAGAGTATTGGCCAGGGGGACCAGCAGTTAGTGTAATGGCTATGTTGCTGGACTCCCATGTAGTAGACCGCGGTTCAAGTCCTGGACCCGGTGGCTTAAACTCATGCCAAGTGTGTGTGCATGCATGCCTAAGATCCCGAGAGGAGAATGGAGGAGAAGGGATTGCGGTGTGGCCATCCCCTCTAGGGGGTGATTTCTCACTTTCTGTCTTTCTGTCTCTCTGTGTCTTTCTGGTGAGTGCATACACCCTATAGCAAAAACCTCTCAAAAAAAAAAAAAAGAATATAATGAAGTTAAAGAGGAATTAGCTAACTGGGAAAGAGCTCACGCTGCCATCATTGGAGAGATTCTAGACATGCAGCCAGGGCATTTCAGCGCTGGTGAACTTCATGACAGAAGTGAGGAAAGCTGTTGTGACCTGATCAAGGCTTCTCAGAGAAGTGATGCTGAAAAAACAAACAAACAAATAGACAACATCATCACATTAAAGGAACTCTTGCACTTACTTCACAATATTAAAAATGCAAAGGATGGGGCCAGCAGGTGGCATGGTGGTTAAGGTGCTGGACTCCCACATGGTCAACCACAGTTTGAGTCCTGGATCTGAGGCTTGTTTTCTTACTTTCCCTCTCTCTCTCTATTTCTCTCTGGTGAGCACCCTCTGGCCAATTAAAAAAAAAAAAAAAAGAAAAAAAAAGATTGCTTTGTCCATGAAAGTATGAACTCAAAAAGAGAAAAGAATAAAAATGAAATTTCCCACTTTTTTTTTAAAGAATTATTTTTATTTGACTTTATTTATTTATTTATTCATTTATTTATTTTTAATTTGACCAGAGAGGGATGGAGTGTGTGTGTGTGTGTGTGTGGGTGGGGGGGAGTGAGAAAGCAAGCCACCAGGTCTGGGAGTTGAAGTGAGAGTCCGGCACCCTTAACCACCACACCACCTGCCTACACCCCCCCCTTTTTTTTAATTTATTTTAGTTTTTGCTATAGGGCATGTGTGCTTACTGGAGAGAGCCAGAGAAGACAGAACGAGAGAGAGAAAGCTGCAATCCCTTCTCCTACATTTTCCTCTCAGGATCTTGGACACACATGCATAAGGGCCCAGCGTAAGTTTCAAGCCGCTGGGTCCAGGACTTGAACCGCGGTCAACTACGTGGAAGTTCAACAATGTAACCATTCCACCATCTGCTAGTCCCACAAAAATCTCTCTTAAAAAGTGGGGGGAGTTTTTTTTGGCCAGCAGGTGGTGGAATAATTAAGGAACTGGACTCCCACATGGGCGACTGTGGATTGAGTCCCAAACCCAGTGATTTCAAATTCACACCCAAACCCAGCGCTTCAAAGTCACACTGGGTGCATGTGCACGTGTGTCCAAAATCCCAAGAGGAGAATGGAAGAGAAGGGATTGTGGATCGCCATCCTCCCTGTGGGGAGGGGTGGTTTCTCACTTTCTCTCCATCCAGCTCTGTCTCTTCAGCAAGAACATGTGCCCTATAGGAAAAAATCTCTCCAAAAGAAAAAAAGAGTAGTTATTTAAAATATATTAGAAATTATGACCTTGACAAATATCTAAACTGATGATAAAAATATTCAATGTCTACCTAAGACTATGGAAGTAAAAATATAACTTTTTCACTTTTTAATTAGTTAATTATTATTCCATTTAGGGGTTGGAAAATACTTGTGGAAAAACACTTGAAAGACCACTGAATTAATACCAAACAGAAACTAGCCTATTATTATTTAGGCCAAGGTCATTTCAAAGGTAGCAGTTTATTTGGCAATGTATGTTTTTGTGTCACAGGTCAAGCTAAATTCCAGATAGAATTAAAACACCACAGAAGAATAATAAACTAGGCTTTTTTAAATTGCAAGCAACAGAAATCCATTTTATTCCAACTAGTAAAAGAATAAAAGTAAGAGGCTTGACTCAAATAAAGCAAGGCAGGCTAATACTCTTAAGTAGGGCAGAGATGAAAACTTCTCAGGGGCCAGCAGGTGGCATGGTGGTTGAGGCACTGGACTCCCACATGGCCCACTGTGATTTGAGTCCGGACCTGGTGGCTTGAAAATCATGCCACATGTGCATGTGTGCTTAAGTGCATGTGTGTGTGAGTACATGTCAAGAACTTTGAGAGGAGGATAGAGGGGGAGTGTAGTATGTCCATCCCCCTCTGTGGCATGATTTCTCACTTTCCCTCCCTCTGTCTCTTTCCAGCAAGTGCACATTTTTATCCTATGGTAAAAACCTTTTAACAAAATAATAAATATATATTTTTTAAAAAGTGAGCCTTCTAAAGACCTTCTATCTTATTCAGCAAAAGCCCATATCACAGTGGCTTCCTGGATTCCCACATCTTTCTCTGCCCTCACCAGGAACTGCCTCAGAGCCTTTCTACAGGCAATTCCTTTCGTCTGGACTCCTCTTTTCCCAGTTACTACTTCGGGACTGACGTCTTCACCTCTAAGCAGGTTTTGCTCAAATGTCACCTTCCCAACCAGACCATCTTTTACCAATCCATTTAAAACTATTTCTTGGGGCCAGCAGATGGCGTGGTGGTTAAGGTGCTGGACACACCCACATGGCTGACTACGGTTCAAGTCCTGGGCCTGGCGACTTGTTTTCTCACTTTCCCTCTCTTTCTCTCTCTGTCTCTCTCTGATCAAATTAAAATAAAATGAATGAATAAATAAAATTTAAAAAACCCTATTTCCCTATCACCACTTGCTATTCCCTATTCTTCTCTGCCTTTTTTTAAATTTACTTAGAAACTTTTCTCTTTATTCATGACAGAGCATGTAATGTGCACACATGAGAGTGAGGGGAGCACACACAGGATCTGTTCACGTCACAACTCTCTTCTCCCAGTCCTTCAGTTCATAGGTTCTTAGGCACTAGCACGTATGCCTGGCGTGTTGCATGCTGACCTGGTCAGGGATTCTAACTGCAATTTGCCATGGATCCAACTTCTTTCGACCAGTGCCACAGAACCAGCCTCCTGCTTTATTTTATTTTTAGAGTTTTTGTTACAGGGCACACGTGCTCACTGGAGAGAAAGAGACAGATAGGCAAAAAGTGAGAAATCACCTCCCAGGGGGATGGCCACGCTGGAATCCCTTCTCCTTCATTCTCCTCCTGGAATATTGGGCAAGCACGTTTATGCACGGGGCATGAGTTTTAAGATGCCGGGTCCAGGACCGGAACTGTGGTCAACTGCATGGGCGTCCAGTTATGTAACCATTACATCATCTGCTAGTCCATCCGGCTTTATTTTGTTCTATAGTGCTTATTACCATCTACAATATATAATTTGCTTATTTATGAGTTTATGGTCTGATTTTTCCCACTAGGATGTAGCTGCATGAAAGGGGTCATTTCCTTTTGTTTTCTTTATTGCTGTATTCCTAGAACAGTGTCAGCCACACAAAAGGTGCTCAATGAATATTTGTTGTATAAATGAAAACATGATGGACCAACCTGTAGTGCAATAATTAAGCACTATATACCTTGGGAACCCGATTCCACATAAGTGACCACAGTTCCAATCCCAGCCCTGGTGACTTGAACACATCAGGCACGGGTGTAGGTGCCCCAAATCATGATGGGATGGAGAAATGGAGTGAAAACAATTGCAGTGTGACCACAGCCCTTCGGGGTGCTTTCTCTCTCTCTGTCTCTTTCCAGCAACCACACGTGCCCTCTGGCAATTAAAAAAAGGGGGAAGTTTTTATTTATTTTTATTTATTCACTTATTTATTTATTTATATAAATTATGAGATATCTTGCCTATGGTACGATGCCTTTATTTATTTATTTATTTATTTGCCCAGAGAGGGACAGAATGAGAGAGAGAAAGAAATTGAGAAAGCAAGCTGCCAGGTCCAGGACTAGAACTGAAGTCGGCTCTGTGGGATTCCAACACCCTTAACCACCATACCACCTGTCGGCCCCCAAAAGGGGGAGCTTTTAAATAATAAATAAAACGTAAATGGATTAAGAGTAAGAATTTCAGAATTTTCTTTAAAAACTTGCTTCAGAGGGGCCAGTCAAGTGCCATAATGGTTAGGGTGCCTGTGTTTAAGTTCCAGCAGCTTAAAACACACGCCAGGCATGCGTGTGTGTGTGTGTGTGCATGCCCAAATCCAGAAAGGAGAACACAGAAGGGATTGTTGAGTGGCCATCCCCCTGGAGGATGATTTCTCACTTTGCCTCTCTCTCTCCTCTTTCTCTCTTTCTCAGGCGAGTGCACGCACGCCATAACAAACAAACAAAAAACAAAGAGAACTTGTTCAAGGGCACATAGTCCCTTAAGAAGTTACATAAATGACATGCTCTTCACACGTGGTACTCTGGCAACATATGGTCTGACATGTTCGCGCTGTCTTTCATTATTCCCAAATTAGAAAGCATCTGGTTTATCTACCCTGTCCTTACTCCTTGAAGCCACGCTTATCCAAGTTTGTGTTTTTTCACCTGATTCACTGCAAGACTGTCCTGTGTCGGTCTCTCCCCTAGTGCCAGTGATGGCTCTCTAGGGAGACAGCAGCAACCACACAGGTACAGCGGTATCAGAGGGGAGTTAGCGGATGAATCAGCTCATGCGATTTTGGCAGCCGAGAAGTCCTACGACCAGCTGTCGCGAGCTGGCAGTCCTGGGATGCTGACTGACGCAAGGAAGCTGATGATGTAACTCAGAGGCTGAAAGCCTAAGAACTGGCAAAGGGGCTGGTGGTCTGGTTTAAATCCTGAAAGCTGAAGGCAGACAAGTCTTGAGTTTTGAAATCCAAAGTCAGGCCAACAGAAGTCTTTTTTTTTTTTTAAATTTAATTTTTACCGTAGAGTACATGTGCTCACCAGAGAAGACAGAAAGAGAGAAAAAAGTGAGAAATCACTCCCCAGGGGAATGGCCATGGTACAATCCCTTTTCCTCCACTCTTATTTTCAAATTTTGGCACTGATGCCCACATGCTCAGCATGATTTTCAACCTACCGGGACTGGGACTCAAATCTCATAGTTGGCCATGTGGGACCCAGCATCTTAACCTCCACACCACCTATTGGCCCAGAAGTTCATTTTGCTCCTCCTTAAAAGAGATCCATTTGTCTTCTGTATTTACTCTCTCTGGGTTCCTTGTTGACTGGATCAAGCTCACTTGCATTGAGGGCAGTTCTTCCACATCTAGTTTACCCAGACTCGAGTGTTAATCTCTTCTGGAAACTCCTCCCATGGGTACGCCTAGAGTAACTATCAGCTTTCTAGCTATTCCTTAGTTAAGTTGTCCATCATACCACTTTCTCCCAAGTCATAAACTGCCTTGAATCTATCCCAAAGACTGTTTTTTTAAAAGAATTCTTTATTTAATTTTATTTATTATTATTATTATTTTATTCACCATAGAGAAAGGGAAAACAAGAAAGCAAACCACTGGGTCTGGAAATTGAACCTCTGTCAGGCATGTGGGAGTCCAACACCTTAACTATCATGCCATCTGCGGGACTCCAAAACACTGTATCGTTTATTTTCTTTTAAATAATTATCTTCTTTAAGTTTATTTATTTATTTATTTATTATTTATTTATTTATTTATTTATTTTTACTTGACCAGAGAGGGACAAAGTGAGAGTGAGAGAGAGAAAGAGAGAGAAACTGAGAGAAAAAGCAAGCCTCTAGGCCTGAGACTCGAACCACGGTCAGTCATGTGGGAGTCCAGCACCCTTAACCATCATAACACTACATTACTTGCTTCTAAGAGCTGTCAGGAAGAAATTCAGACTCCTCTGTCTTGTCCATAAATTGGCCTAATCTGACAAGGTTTATTTCATGACTTGCTGGTTTAAATTCTAAGGTTCACCAGATCAACCAATTTATCACTACTTCATGAGTCCACTGGGCTCACTGGACTCATGAAGTAGTGATAAATTGTGATAAAATTTAAATATAAAAGAGAAAGTATTTTTTGCTAAATAACATCTTCCATAAACAGCGAGGGTTTCTAAGAATTCCTGGGTTAAGAAACATCCATGTTAATATTTCATGTTCCCATCATCTGGGAAGCTCTATTAAATCCTTACGGTTTTGGTGTTTTCATGCAATGTAGGTACCCACAAGTATTTTTAGCGCCAAAAAAATGTGAATAGAGGGACCAGCAGGTGGTGTGGTAGTTAAAGCACTGGAGACTCCACATGGCCGACCATGGTTTGAGTTCCAGACCTGATGGCTTGCTTTCTCACTTTCCCTCTCTGGTCAAATTAAAATAAATGAATGAATAATTAAAATTAAATAAAATAATTCTTTTTAAAATGTGAATAGAATATTTTTCTGGATTTAAATATGAAAAAAGAATAAACTGTCAAAGACCCACTCAAAGAATATACTTTCATATCGAACCAAGTATAATAAAATACTGCTTGGCCCCCATTCTGAAGAGTTGTGGCCTTGGTATGTAACAAAAATGCAGAATATGTCTGTAGAGTGATAGAACGAATGTGAATGAAAGTTTCCATTTGCACTGATTAGAGCATTCTAAGCAGCAACTGATATTTAGTTTAATTCTAAACATTTTTTGCTAGTTGTTTAGATACACAACTGAAAATTTAAATATAAAAGAGAAAGTATTTTTTGCTAAGTAACATCTTCCATAAACAGCGAGGGTTTCTAAGAATTCCTGGGTTAGGAAACATCCATGTTAGTATTTTGTTTCCATATGAACCATCATCACACAGATACCACACAAACAAGTAGAACAAATTTAGCTTTGGGCCCAAAATATTTTATTCCATAGCCCTTATGGCACACATCAAAAATCTGCCCACAACAGAACTATCAAATTGTCCACCTAAGAAAGAAAACAAAATGTGTACAAAAAGACAGGGTATTAGGTAAAAGGGATTGCTCAATTCTTTACTGTTGAACTATATATCCCTTACAATGGAAGGGTTATTAGGTAGGTAAAAGACTCTTTCCTTTTCTTTCCTGATATTGAATAGTAAGATTGCAATAAATTCCAATTCCACTCACACTACTAACAGAGCTCGTGTACCCCATCTGGTGACTGCCTGTATTTGCCCTCCTGACCCATCAGGTGTCGCTTAAGGCAGTTTTTGTTTTTGTTTTTGTTTTCAGAGATTTTTGCTATAGGGCCTGCACACATCCCAGAGAGGCAGAGAGACAGAAAGCAAGAAATTACTCCCCCCCCCGCACCAGGGGATGGCCATGCTGCAACCCCTTCTCCTCCATTCTCCTCTCAGGATTTTGGGCATGCATGCACACACATCCAGCGTGTTTTAAGATGCCAGGTCTGGGACTCAAACCGCGGTCGACTCTGTGGGAGTCCAGTGACATAACCCTTATACCAGCTGATGGTCCCCCCTTAAAGCAGTTCGTGAGACTGTAAAGGGATATCGCGAACTGCTTCAGGGTTAGTTTCAACCAAGAGCTAAAACATTCGAAAGCTATAGAAGTAAATGAATGTGTGGGCATATCCGAGATAACATTATAAAAAAGAAGAGAAGTAACTACAAAAGATTTTGAAGGACCAGCAGTTAGTGTAATGGCTATATCGCTGGACTCCCATGTAGTCGACCATGGTTCAAATCCCAGACCCGGTGGCTTACTCACGCCAGGCATGTATTTGTGTGTACCCAAGATCCCGAGAGGAGAATGGAGGATAAGGGATTGCAGTGTGGCCATGCCCCCTGGGGGGTGATTTCTCGCTTTCTATCTGTCTCTCTCTGTCTTTCTGGTGAGCGCATACTCCCTATAGCGAAAACCTTTCAAAAAAAAAAAAATTTTAAAACGCATATACATACATACATACACACACACACACACACACACACACGCACATATATTTTAGATTTTTGCCATTGAGCATGTGCCAGAGAGAGGCAGAGAAGGAAAGCGAGAAATCATCCGCCAGGCGGATGGCCACTCCCCCAATCACTTCTCCTCCATTCTCCTCTCAGGATTTTGTGCATGCATGCCCATACACCTGGCATGTTTTTCAAGCAGTTGAGTCTAGGACTGGAACAGCAGAGTTGGCCATGTGGGACCCAGCACCTTAGTCATCACTCCACCTGCTGGCTCCTAAAGCATATTTAAGCTAAAATATGTGCACCACAACACATATGTGATGCCTGGACAAGAAAGGAAACCTAAGATGTATTTAACACAAGAAATAGGGGATTGAAGTCGGTAGCACAAATACTTACTAAACACAGAGGATGATGGCTATATTCTGACAAGGTAGGACTTAGTGATAAGAATCATTATTTTTTCCCCCCAGAGGGCATGTGCACTCACCAGAGAGAGACAGAGAGCAGAGAGAGGGAGAAGTAGTGAGCACTCCCCAATAAAGTATGGTCACGCCACCATCCCTCTCATTCTGTCAGGATTTTGAGCACACATGCACACATATGCCTGGCATGTTTTTCAAGCCACCAAGACCAGGATTTGAACTGGACAGCCAGCCATGTGGGATTCAGTTCCCTTAACTACTGCCTTGGGGCTGGCAATTAGAAATTTTTATACAGAAAAAAATGTTCCATGGGGTCATCATGTGGCATGGTGGTTAACACGCAGGATTCCCATATCTCCAACCATGGTTGAAGTCCAGGACCTGGAAGTTTGAAAATCATGCCAGGTGCGTGTGCATACATTCCTAACATACGGAGAGAAGAATGAAGGAGAACAGATTACCATGCGTCATTTTATATAAAATAAAATAAATCTGAAAAAGTAACATCATTTACCAAAGCCATATAGCTAGTTAGCAGTTAAAGCTGGGACTAGAATGCAGGTCTTTTGACTCAATATAACTTAACTTTCAAAGTATCTTTTTAATACTTAGTTCTGTGATCTCATTAAACTTATTTTTTCTTTTTTCCCTCTAGTTTTTGCTGTAGGGCATGCACGCTTGCCAGATAGAGACAGAAAGAGAAAGAGAAGAAAAGTGAGACATCTCCCCCCAGGGGGGTTGGCCCGGCTACAATCCCTTCTCCATTCTCCTGTGGGAATTTCGGGCACACACGCACATAAACCTGTCACGCTTCTCTAGTCACCAGGTCCGAGACCCAAACCTTGAAGTTGGCCACTTGTAATTCAGTTACCTTAATCACCACACCACTGGCTGGCCACGCGGTTATTTATTCATGCATTTTATTTATTTATTTGTTTGTTTGTTTGTTTATAGTTGAAACAGATACATATTGTTTAAAACAATGGAACAAGTTATCTATGAAGGGAATAATCATAGTTTCTAGTTTTGAAGACCACAAAAAAGACAGGAAAATATGGACAAGTTCTTTGAATAACAAATATGTTTTCTATTAAGTATGTAATTTAAACTGCCAAAAATTCAGTATATTTTCAAGAAAATCAAAAATATAGGTACTCAAAAATATATTTTAAGCATCCTCTCTGAGAATGCTGAATTCAGTGGTCAATGGAGTTACTGGCAGCATGGAGAACTTTGGTTGAAGAATTAGTTTTGTACTTTTCCCCTTCAGTCTATTGACAAATAGTAGTTTTGCCAGAAGTTTTGGCAGGAAGAGGTTTTTGTTTAGCAAGAATTTTATTGTTCCAGTTCTGTACCTTTTCTGGTGTTAACTTCATAAGTTCCATATTTTCCATACTGTGCCGGCATCCCAACTTGGGTCGTGCACTATGTAAACTGTTATCGATTTCAATGTTTTCAGACATTACGAAATTGTTTGTACTGTAGCTCAGACCAAGAACCGTTTGGCGATCTGAGAGGTTCAGTTGTGTTTTTAATTCACCATTTCTATTCCTGACCTCTCTTGAAATTCCCAAGTGCTTTCAGCAAAATGCATCGCTTGATCATGATTTCCTAGAGCTGTGTATGAATTTCCTAAGCTCCAACATGCGCATCCTTCACCAGTTCTATGGTTTAGCTCCTGAGCGATGGCTAAGTGCTTCAGGTGATGATCAATAGCCTTTTATTTAAATTTTTTTCATTCATTTATTTTAATTTGACCAGAGAGAGACAGAGAGACAGGGAGAGAAAGTGGGAAAGTAAGCCACCAGTCCAGGACTTGAACCGTGGTCTGCCATGTGGGAGTGTCCAGCACCTCAACCACCACGCCACCTGCTGGTCCCCATCAATGGCCTTTAGTCTTGAAGTAGTATATGTGTTTCCAAGACTATTAACAAGACTGTACTTCCATAGCTCTGCCTTTAAGCTGTGGCGCAAACAGCAGTGTTTTCTTGTAGTATTCAGAGGCAGTTTCAAATTCACCAAGAAATATATATATGCATTTTAAGGTTGCTTTATGCTCTTCTTTCAGCTGCTTTATCTCCAAATTCTTTTGCAATAAGGAGACACTGTTTGTGAGCTATAACTGCATCCCTGAAGTTGCAGAGGAGGTAAAGCGTGTTTCCAAGATTTCCAAAGGCATGCCCCTGGGCTGCTTGGTTACCCAAAGCAGTTACTAATGATAGGTTTCCTCATAAATGTCCATAGTGGACATAGTGGCCTGCAGAGCATTTTTCACTTCTTCTGGAAATTCTCCTATGTCCTGGGGCCCAGGGTAGCCAAAACTTTTCCTTTTGGCATGATACACATTTCCCAGATTATAAAGGGCTCTTGCTTCTCCCGCCTTGTGATTAAGCTCTTTGGAAATATCCAGATGTTGCTGACAACAAACTATAACTTCATCAAAATTCCCAAGGACTTTTAAGGTGTTTCCCAGATTACCACTAGCTTTGGCTTCCTCTGGCTGGTCTCCAATAGTACTTTACACAAGTTAAATCATGGCGGTGGTATTCTAATGTTTTGGCATAATCATGCAAATAGAAATAAGCATTGCCCAACTGGCTGTAAATAGCGCTAAGTGTTTTCAGCTCTTGAGTTCCAACTTGAACTGCAGCTTCAAAGAATGACATGCCAGCATGGCAGTCTCCTGATTTACACAGATGCTCCCCTTCCAAGGCCAGCTCTAGGCTAGCAACTTCCATTCTGTAATGAACATGAAGAGAATGGTCTTCCCTCATGCTTATCAAATTTTCCTCCAAGACATTATAAACTGAGTAAAATATGAGATTATTTTATTATGTACCAATCCAGTTCTCTATAATGTGACATTGTTCGCAGAACACTATCTGGTTAGTATATTAATGAGTTGATGTTAATACATCCTAAGTTCATGCTTCTTCTTTATTAATAATGAAAGGAGGTCACTGTCAGATGCTTAAAGGTTCAACATGTGTCCCAAATCCTTGCATCTGTGGCCCTTTCAGGAGCACTTCAGCAACATTTCTCCCGAGGGCTGGCAGGTCTGGGATGTAAGGTGGTTGCGGCCCACATTTATTTTTTATATAAATAATTAAAATGATGTTTCTATTGTGTAACTTTTTCAAGAGGTAAAATGAATTTATACTTACAGTGCGTGTAGTAATTCATATATCCAATATAGTAACTACATTGTACTTCAGTGCTATCCTTTTATTTACTATGTAAGTTTTTTTTTTTTTTTGAAGAGATTTTCACTGTAGGCCGCGTGCGCTCGCCAGACAGACAGAGAGAGACATAGAGACAGAAAGCGAGAAATCACCCCCCAGGGGGGATGGTCACGCCGCAATCCCTTCTCCTCCATTCTCCTCTCGGGATCTTGGGCACGCACGCACACGCGCCCGGCGTGAGTTTTAAGCCACTGGGTCCGGGACACGAACCGCGGTCGACTACGTGGGAGTCCAGCAACATAGCCATTACGCTAACTGCTGGTTCCCACTATGTAAGTTTTTTAGACAGCAGGCGTCTTTCTTTTTCCTCCCTCCCTTCTCTCTCTCTCCCCCTTTCTTACTTCCTTCTTTCTCTCTGCCTTGCTCTCTTTTTCTTACAATGTTTCATAACTCTTCACTCCATTTAAAGTGCAAAAAATGTGAATATTTTCAATTTAATTATTTGTTTCTATTGGTAGAAAGAGAAAGAAAGTGGGTGTGTGGGTGGGTGTGTGTGCATGTGAGAGAGAGAAAGAAAAACACCCCTAATGTAGTGTGATCATGCTGCAGTCCTGCCCCCCCCCACATTTCTCCATCCCAGCAGGATTGTGGGCATGCATACACATATATCTGGTATATTTTTTGAGTCACCCCAATAGTGAAGAAACAGTGGGGCCTTCGGGCAGTAAGTAGCCTTTGGCTAAAATTTTATCTGAAGAAGGTCTTGGCACAGAGCCAGCTTCATGAGCCTGTGGTCTGTGCAGTCACACAGGGCCTCATTTTCAGAAGGGACCTGCTCTTAGTATAATGCTCTGCTGTCCCTGCCTTGAAATTCTTAATAACTTTTTAACAAGGAGTGCTGCATTTCCTTTGTGCTCTGGACCTACCAATTTATGTAGTCAATCCTGTCTGGGCAGCTCAGCTCTGGCCTATTTATTGGTGGATGGTTGTAAGGTGTGCTTTGTGCTTTTTTTCTTTTTCTTTTTCTTTTTAAAAAATACTCATTATTATTAAAAAAAAAAAAAAAAGAAAATAGATAAGCAGAAAAATAGGATGACCCCTAAATACTCTCAAAGACAAAGACATTATACCTAGCTTCTCTTAAAACATCTTAATGACGCTTGGCATTTAGTCGAGAATAAACAATTCAGTACTTTATGGTATGAATTGCCAAACATATAAAAAGTGTTTGTGTGAAAGGCCAGTGTGTGAAAATCTATTCCTTGATAGACAGAATTAGCTATTGTATCAGTTTTCTATTGCCAAGTACCACAGAGTTGAGACAATACAAATTTATTATCGTATGGTTTCTGTGAGTTGTGGGTTTCTGTAAGCCTATTGTGACTGGGTCTCTGCTCAGGGACTCACCAGGCTGAAATCAAGGTGTCGGCCTGGGCTGTTTCTCACCTGAGGCTTGGCAAAATTCACTTCCTTGCATTCAGTTGTAGGACTGATGGCCCTTTTTGTTGTTAGGACTGCTCTCAGCGCCTACAGGTAGCCCACAGTCTTTACTATGTATCTCCCGCCATCTTTAAGCAAATAACTGCATTGAGACTTTCTCATGCCTCAAATCTCTAACTTCCTCTTCTGCAGCTAGCCAGGTTTTTTTTTCTTTTTTCTTTTTTCTTTTTTTTTTTTTTTGAGAGGTTTTTGCTATAGGGCGCGTGCCCTCACCAGACAGACAGAGAGAGACAGAGAGACAGAAAGTAAGAAATCACCCCCCAGGGGGGATGGCCACGCCGCAATCCCTTCTCCTCCATTCTCCTCTTGGGATCTTGGGACACGCACGCACACACGCCCGGTGTGAGTTTAAGCCACCGGGTCCGGGACTCGAACCGCAGTCGACTATGTGGGAGTCCAGCAACATAGCCATTACGCTAACTGCTGGTCCCAGGTAGCCAGGTTTTTAAAAGGTGCATATAATGTCAAGCCCATCTAGATCACCTATTTCTAGGTCAACTGTAGCAAATATATCAAATTCACAGTGCTGGGGATTATGCAGGGCATGTACACCAGGGGTGGGAAATCTTGAGGGCCATTTTAGATTCTACTTACTAAAGCTATCCCAGAGAGACTTGTGATGAACAAGACTCTATTCCTCTATTCAACCTATGTGAAAATAAAGTTTATCTGGAAAACAAAGATTGCTACAATAAATAATGAAATAAGAACCAGAGACCTAGGAGGAAGACAAGATGACTAACCAGCCAGCTTACTGATTGTGAGTAGTCCCTATTGACCGTGTGATTGACTTTCAAAGACATTCTTTTTCAAGGTAATTCCGGGTTCACAGTCTCCTTTAGGCTAATGCTGCTGAATAGACTCTCATCACTGCCGCTAAACCGCTTCAGACAGCTTCTGCTAATAGACTTTGACCCAATACCATCTCATTCCCCATCTACTTAAGATGTCCTGTGTTACCTTCGTTCAGTGTAAACTCTTTCAGAACAGCTTAGATGTATTATAAGCCTTTTACAGTACAAAGTATCCTTTTGTTTTCTCCCCAGAGTTGTGGACATGTCATTTTCATCTAACCATGTTGTCAGTGGTTTCACTGCATGCCCTGGAATCTGACCACTATTTGATGCTAGCTTTGTGAGACCAATAAAATTCCTTTTTACTTATAACTTTTACCTTACAGGTGTTCTTTTTGCTTGACATCTATTATGACTTTAGTAGTCATTTCAAGCCACCTTTAACATTAACATATCTATTTTGTAAGAGCACATTTAAGCATAATAAAAGACTGGCTATTGGTTAAGGGATCTGGGTCCCACATGGCCAATGAGGCTTGAATTCCAGCTTAAAATAAGATTTTGGTGATTGCATTATGGAGTCAACACCCTTATGAATAGATGAGTGATGTCTCCAGAGGCTCGGTGAGTTCTATTTCTCTTGAGAAGGAGTTAATTCTCAGGAGAGTTGGTTGCTTTATAAAAGAGAGAGTGTCTATAGCTGCCTGTTATTCTCTGTGCTTCTATAGGCTATGCTATAGGCCTATGCCTTGGCCTTGCCAGTCACCAAAATCTTGAGTTTCAAATTAACCTATATTATTTTAAATTCACTCAGTTTAAGGTTTTACAACACAATAATGGACTACAATGATATTTCTCTTTGAGAGCCGCATAGGCTTGGAAGATGGACACGGCTTTGATCAGGTGTGTTAACATTGATCAATCTCTTTTGCAACCGGAGCATAGTTAATAAAACCTCACAGAATGGATCAAAAGTTTTCTCCCTTGGCAGTTTTGGTCAGAGACTGATAATAGAATATCACAGTAAAGTCCTTTCCTATATTTTGGGAGAAAAAATGGATCAAGGATGATCAAGTGCCAGGGGCTAGGTGTGTGTGTGTGTGGGGGGGGTAGTCAGAGACTAGTTCTGAGGCTGTCTTTCCTAAAATATCTAACGAGTATAGACAGCATCTAGAACTATTTCAGGTGCCTTATCTCAGAGGTTCTGTACCAAAGGGAAAATGTGCCCAGAGTATACATCCCAAGGTCGGTCACATACTTGAGTTGTTTCCTTAACAGCCTTTCCTCTCCACTTAAAAACAAATGTGAGGACCAGGAGATGGTGTAATGGTTACATCGCTGGACTCCCACGTAGTGACCACAGTTTGAGTCCTGGACCCAGTGGCTTACACCTCACACTGAGCATGTGTGCATGTGTGCCCAAGATTCCAAGAAGAGAATGGAAGAGCAGGGATTGTAGTGTGGCAATCCTCCCTGGGGGGTGATTTCTCACTTTCTGTTTCTCTGTCTCTCTGTCAAATGCGCATACCCTATAGCAAAAATGAAAAAAAATGTCTGGGGCCAGCAAGTGGCGTAATACCTACGGCTATAGAGTCCCACATGGCTGACCACAGTTCAAGTCCCAGACTCAGATACTTGAAACTCATGTACGGGCATGCCCAAAATCCCAAGAGGAGAAGGGAAAAGGAACTGTGGCATAGCTTTCTTGTTTTTTTCTCTCTGTCTCTGTCTCTCCAGCTAGCACACCCACCCTATACCGAACATCTCTCTAAAAATAAATAAATACATAAATAAATAATCAAATATGTTTTGTTTTTGTTTTGCTATCGGGTGGAAGCACTTGCCAGCAAGAGAGAAAAAACAGGAAATCACACCCCAGGAGGGGATAGCCATTCCACAAGTCCTTCTCCTCCAGTCTCCTCTCAGGATTTTGGGACACACACACACACACACACACAAGCCCAGTGTGGTTTTCAAGCTGCTGGGTCCTAAAATCGAACTGCACAGTTAGCCATGTGGGATCCAGTGCATCAACCTCCATGTCACCTGCTGGCCTGTAACAAATGGGCTCTTTATTTAAGTTTTTAATATTACAATTAAGTATTAATCAAAAAAATGTTAAACTAAAACAAATCCAGGTCTTTCTAATCCAGAGTAGATCTCGTAACCATTATGATACATTAAAAAATAAAAATGAGGGGCTGGCAGATGTCACGGTGGTTAAGAGTGCTGGACTCCTGCATGGCCGAGCGTGGATCAAGTCCCAGACCTGGCAGCTTGCTTTCTCAACCTTAATCACCACACCACCTGCCGGCTCCAGGTTATTGTCCTAAGCTCTTAAATTTTGAGGTAATTTATTAATCAGTGACATAACTAATACAGTCACAAACTACTCAAGAAAAGCTATACAATTTGTAGATAGTCATCCATCTATTAAGGATATCAAATTAGTGGTTAAAACCCCTCCAACAAAGAAAATCCTAGACCTGGAAGGTTTCATTATTAAAATCCATCAAGTGTTTAAGAAATAGTACCAGGTACAAATTTGTTGCTCCTTTCAGTGTAATCTTTTTTCTTTGGCTGATTTATACTTTTTCTGTCTTTAGTTACGTTGTTTTACAATGATGTGATTTTATGTAGTATTAATTTTACTTATCTTGTTTAGAGCTCATAAGGTTTTTAAATCTATAGTTTGATATCTTTTTTCAATTTTGTAAAGTTCTCAGTCTCTTATGATTTTTTTTAAGTTTATTTATTGAGAGAGAGTGACTGCATCCCCAACAGGCTCCTGACAACACAATCCACCCGAGCCAACCCTAGATCATGAGTTTACTGAGTGTTAGTCAGGAAGGTCCTGGGACTTGAACTGGGAGTCTTCCCATGTGGGATTGCTTCACAGAGAATAGAGCTTTACCACTGACACTACTCCGGGAGGTCCCAAGATGAGAATCCAGGACCTTTCCCATGTAGGTCCAGTTGCATTACCCCTGCACTATCTTCTGGCCCCCATATTCTTTCTCCTCTCCAGGGACACCAGTTAACTGTGTCAAATCTTTTCTTATTGTCTATGTCTCAACTTTACTTCTGTATGTTCCTTGTTCTGTCTCTTAGAGTTATTCTGGATATTTCTAACTTGTATTCATTCACCAGTTCTTTCTTCATTTATGCCTATTCTGCTGTCAAATCCATTTATCAAGACCGAATTTCAGTCATGGTAATTTTCAGTTCTAGCATTTCCATTTTATTTTTAAAATACTTTTCAATTCTTTGCCAAAAATTTCAAACGTTCTCTCTGAAAACACCAATATCTGGACTTGAAAGTCTGTTTAAGTGGAAGCTTTTGCAAGTATTCACTCATGTCTGAGTGACTTTTTTTGTGTGCTCTACAGAGCACTTGCAAAATTATTGATTTATTCGAGGTCAACTATATTAATTTTCTACTGCTACACTGCAATATTATCACAAAGTTAGTGTCTTAAAACAACACAAGTCTGGGACCAGCAGTTAGTGTAATGGCTATGTCGCTGGACTCCCACATAGTCGACCGCGGTTCAAGTCCTGGACCCGGCGGCTTAAACTCACGCCAGGCGCACGTGCGTGCATGCCCAAGATCCCAAGAGGAGAATGGAGGAGAAGGGATTGCGGTGTGGCCATCTCCCCTAGGGGGGGTGATTTCTCACTTTCTATCTCTCTGTCTCTCTCTGTCTTTCTGGTGAGCGCACATGCCCTCTATCGAAAACTTCTAAAACACACACACACACACACACACACACAAGTCTTGTGGGTCCAAGCACAGCTTAGCTGGGTCTTGTGTTTCATGGTCTCACAAGGCTACAATCAAGGTGTTAGCTGAGCTGTAGTCTCAGCTAAGGCTCCACAGGGGCAGAATCTACTTCTGAAAATCACAGGTTGTTGGCAATTGGAATTGTAGGCTATTGCCAGTTGTTGGCTAAGGCCACCTTCAGTTGTTTGCCATATGGCCCTCTCCAAAGGCCAGCTCACAACATGGCAGGTTCTTTCTTCAAAATCAACAAGAGGATTTTTTTTTCACTTTGATGCAATTTTACTATGAGACTATATATAATTTCACACCTAATGATAACAATCCATACTGACATAATTTAAATTATTAACATTGTTATGATTTCAGTTATATGTATTTTGTTAATAAACTAGATTTCTAAAGCTATAATCAAAAATTTATATTCATTCATCAGAAGCCTTAAGTAGAGCAGTTTTCTTCTTAAACTTGTCTGCAATCTCTCCAGTACTTTCCAAGAGATCTTTGGACAAGCAGTCTTCATATTCTTTATCAACTTTAATAATTTGCTCCTCAAGATATTTCTCCACAGACCCTACATACGTAGTAACCATCTCTAAAATATGCTGCAAGTTATTTCCCACTTTCCGTCTTTTTTCAGTTGTGGTCTTCACAATTAGTTGATATTCCATCGAACAGCATCTAATTCATTCATAGCTTCACTGAGACCCTCATTAATAGCACTTCTGGCAGGTGCTTGTGTTTCTCCAAGGACTCAAGCTCACTGGCACATTTTTTACCCTCTTCCTCAGCTTCCTTAACTTTTTTTGGTAAAGATCATTCAGCTTTTGAACTTCTTTAAGAGTTCTCATAATTCTACTTTCTGTTTTCATTATATTTAATTGTTCTAAAGTATCCTCTAACCCCCCCTTTTTTTTTTCATTTAGAGCCTTATTAATTTCTTCTTTGGTTTCATTCAGGAGTTCCTTGAGAGGCACATAAACTTGAGCTCTGTACTTGACAAGGCAGTTGGCATCAAATTCAGGATTAAACTTAATTTCAAAGTCATAACCTTTAAAATTCTCGCACCCTTAGGTATAAGTTTTAATTTTCTAGCTAATTTGTGATACTCTGCTAATTGTGTTTCAATTGGCTTTTTGCCTCTGGTGTATTTTAGCTCCTCATTCCACATCTGCTGCTGTTCAGACTCTAGTTCCTTGGCTAATTTATTAATAGTCTACTGCAATTCATTTCTTTCATGATTTATTCTTTCAATGTCTGCAAAGTACTTCTGGTTATCAACAATATTCTATAGTCAAGTATTCTCGGGACAAGCAGTTGTTATAATGGCTATGTCGCTGGACTCCCACGTAGTCGACCATGTTTTGAATCCTGGATCCAGTGACTTAAACTCATGCCAGGCCCACGTGCGTGCATGCCCAAGATCCTGAGAGGAGAATGGAGGAGAAGGGATTGCGGCGTGGCCATCCCCCCTGGGGGTGATTTCTTGCTTTCTGTCTCTCTTTCTTTTGCCCCCCCCCATAACGAAAAAATTCTTAAAAAAAAAAAAAAAAAAAAAAAAGTCAAGTAGTCTCTTGTTTCACATTCTAGCCCCACTGTATCAATTTCTTCATTAAGACTATTCAATTTCTGGTCAAGAATAGCTGAGACTCCAAATTGCTCACGTATGGCTGATATTTTTGAACATCTGCTTGTAAAGAAGCTTTCTGTTTTCTCGATGTCTCTAAACAATTTGGTCCTTTTTCTTTTGTTCCAATCTTTTTTTTTTTTTTTCTTTTCTTTTTTTGGAGAGGTTTTCACTATCGGGCGCGTGCGCTTGCCAGACAGACAGAGACATAGAGACAGAAAGCGAGAAATCACCTCCCAGGGGGGATGGTCATGCTGCAATCCCTTCTCCTCCATTCTCCTCTCGGGATCTTGGGCGGGCACGCACACACGCCCGGCGTGAGCTTTAAGCCACCAGGTCCGAGACACGAACCGCGGTCGACTACGTGGGAGTCCAGCGACAAAGCCATTTCGCTAACTGCTGGTTCCCTTTTGTTCCAATCTTGCAATCTGTTCATTCAACTCTTCGTTTTTTGCTGCTAATGATTCCAGCTTGGAAGCATCTACATTAAATAAATCCTTCAGCTTTGACTACAGCTCTGCATTCCTCTCTTCAAAGCTGTTGGCACCAGATATGAAATTTCCATGGCATTTTATGGTGTAGTCCCAAAACAACTTTTATTATGCATAATCCCATCTTTAGTTTCTTCTCTCCAGGGTTGTCCATCATCAAAGAAAAATGAGCTTTCTTTCATGGCCTATGTATCTTGATGCAGTCTATTAGCCAAACTAAAGCTGCCATGGCATGAGACCATGTATGAGGAGCACCTACTGTACACATGGAGCTTTTGGATAATGCAAAAAGATACCCAAGATCTTTTTTTTCTTTTTTTGGAGAGGTTTTCGCTACAGGGCGTGTGCACTCACCAGAAAGAGAGAGAGAGACAGAAAGCGAGAAATCACCCCAGGGGGATGGCCACGCCACAATCCCTTCTCCTCCATTCTCCTCTCAGGATCTTGGGCACACACGCACACATGCCCGATGTTGAGTTTAAGCCACCGGGTCCAGGACTTGATCCACAGTCAACTACGTGGGAATCCAGTGACATAGCCATTATGCCAACCGCTGGTCCCTGCATAACCATTTCTGTAAGAAACTCAGAGCTGTCTAATACACTGCTTAATGAAGGCTTTGTCATTAAGTGGTCTTGGGTCTTTCCTTTTTTTCAGAAGTGGAAAATATACTAAACTGGCTATTCTGGGATTCATGTCCAATAGTTCTATTATCAAATACAGAGACTTTTCTTTCTCATGTGGGTTTGTTTATATTCAACTTTCGAAAGGTAGGTTTCTCTTTGGTTTGAGGGATATGGACATCTTGTTTATTGAAGTCTGGGATCGTAAATCTGGCTAAAGAGGTGGCCAGCATCACCAGTGGAAACTGAACTGTGTTCCACGCTTATGACCTTTTTTCTAGTTTTCCAACACGATCTAAGGACCGAATTTTTGTTAACCGTGCAACTGCCAGGTAGATTCACCAGCACCCCAGCAAAACACCAATTCTTTCCTCAACAAGGGAATCTCTTTAACAACATGCACATTAGATAGACCAGCAGGTGGCATGGAGATTAAAGATGGCTGGATCCCTCATGACTGACTGTGCAGATGGTTGAGTCGCAGACTCAGTGGCTCAAAAAATACACTAGGCACATGTTCGTGTGTGCCCAAAATCTTGAGAGTAGAATGGAGAAGGGATTGTGGCATGGCCATAACCTCGAAAGGTGATTTCTCCCCTCTGACCCCACTGTGAGGCATGCAAACTTTAGCAAACGGGGAAAAAAAACGAGAGAGAGGCACTAAAATTTGGTATAATCGTGTACACAAAGCATGTATATCTCCCATCATCTTCATGGTAGTTTATTGGTTAGAAGCTCTTTCCATCCCTCTTCCTCCACCACGTACAAGGAATACCAGGAGATAAGGATCATAGGGGTCACCACTGATCTTGTCCAACACACAATGTTAACTGCTTTCTGAGAAACAAATTTGGATTTGCTTGTCAGGAACTTAAGTGCTCTAAAAGTATTAGATCGACAAATCCAATTTCAGAGAATAAGAGTATTCAAAGCTCAGTTGCCAATTCTTTGATGGCCTATTAGCTTCTGGATTATTCCTACTTTTAATGGAGAGTCATTAGGGAAACTTACTCAAAGTAAGGGAAAAGTCTATCAACACAGAGCCCACATTCCAATGTCTCTTCCTGAGTCCATGAGGTTGTCAACATAGAGCAGAACCTCAGCTACCATTACCAGAATTAGCCAACACTTACAGGGGGAAATAGCTTCCCTACCAAAGGTCTGAGCTTCCTTAAGACTCCTTCACTTTTGTCAGTCCTCAGATGTCTTCAAGCAAATGTTTTTAATTTCCTTAAATCTAAGAAAAATTTTAAAAAATATGCCAGAGGGCACATGTGGTCTCCAGGGAGAGAGAGAAAGCACCCCTCTCCAATAGGGCATGGCTACACCACAATCCCTTCTCTTCCATCTCTCCATCCTGTTGGGATTTGGGGCATGCATGTACACATACCCAGCAGGTTTTCTTAAAGTGCCAGGGCTGGGATTTGAACCACATGGTCAGCCATGTTGGGATCCAGATTCCTTAACACTACATAGGGCCAGCAGACTTTTTTTTTCTTTGTTAAGAGAAATTCTTGCTATAGGGTGTGTGCCCTCACCAGAGACAGAAATCAAGAAATCCCCTCTCCACCCCCACCCCCCAACCCCAGGGGGATGGCCACACCTCAAACTCTTCTCTTCTCCTCTCAGGATTTTAGCAATGCATGGACATGCACCTGGTGTGAGGCTGTTTTGTTTCCCCCCCGCTTTTTTTTTATTTTTTTCCTATAGGGCACATATGCTCACTAGAAAGACAGAGACAGAGAGGCAGAAAGCAAGAAATCACCCCCCAGGGGGATGGCCTCGCCGCAATGCCTTCTCCTCCATTCTCCTCTTGGGATCTTGGGCACGCACGCACACGTGCCTGGCGTGAGTTTAAGCCTCTGGGTCCGGGACTCAGAGAACCGCGGTTGACTGTGTGGGAGTTTAGCAATGTAACCATCATCCCATCTGTTGATCCCTCAGCAGATGTTTTTAAAACTATGTCGCAAATGGGGCCAGCAGGTGGAATGGTGGTTAAAAGCACTGGATTCCCACATGGCCTACCACGATTCAAGTCCTGGACGTAGCGTTTTGCTTTTTCTATTTCCCTTTCTCTCTCTCTGTCTCTCTCTAGTAAAATTAAAATAAAAATAGTAACAAATGGAATTAAATAAATAAATATTAGGAAAAACCCTATGTAGCAATCAGCTTTTCTAGATGTTCTCTGCAGATGACCTAGTCCAAATTATTGGTCTACCATTACCGTCTTACATTTTCGTACTTTCATAAACTATAATTTGTTACTGGCCTCAACTTGTAGACAGATGAGGGGCCAGCTCCTGCTCTGCTGTCAAATTCATCCATCAAGTGCAACAATGCCTGCTCAAGTGAAACTGGATTCTACATGGTAACCACAGTTTGAATCACTGGCCTGAAAAATGCTGGGCATGTGTGTGAGTGCCCAAGATCTAAGTGTCTGGAAAACTGGAAGGAGATCATGGGCATGACTGCAAACCATGGAGCATGCTCCTTTCTCTTTCATGTGCACATGTGTTCTATCACAAATAAAGGAAGAGAAACAAAAATGAAAACACATGTAGACAAATGATCCATGTATGTGATTTACTTTTTCAACTTTTTTGAAGTAGATTTTGAATATCAATTTTTTTTTTTTTTGGTTGTGATAGGGTACGTGTGCTCACTGGAGAGACAGAGAGGGAAAGAAATCACCCCAGGGGGTATGATCACACCACAATCCCTTTTCCTTCATTCTCCTCTCAGGATTTTGGGCATATACACTCATGTACCTGGTATAATTTTCAAGCAGCCAGGTCTAACACTAAAACTGTGGTCAGTCATGTGGGAATCCAGTGCCTTAACCACCTGCCTGGCCCTAGAATACCAATTTTGTCCCATTGAATTATATAAAAAATTTTGGTGGGCCCAGCAGATGGTGTAATGGCAATGTCGCTGGACTCCCATGTAGTTGACAGTGGTTCAAGTCCTGGACCTGGTGGCTTAAACTCATGAAGGTTGTGTGTACATGTGTGCCCAAGACCCTGAGGAGAATGGAGAAGGGATTGTAGCAATGGCCATACCCCCAGGAGGTGATTTCTTGCTTTCTGTCTCTCTGTCTCTGTCTTTCTGGCGAGCATACACGCACTATAGCAACAACCTTTCAAAAAAAAGTTTTTTTTTTTGTTGTTGTTTTTGGAGAGATTTTTGCTATAGGGCGCGTGCGCTGGCCAGACAGAGAGAGACAGAGAGATAGAAAGCGAGAAATCATCCCCGGGGGGGATGGCCACGCCGCAATCCCTTCTCCTCCATTCTCCTCTCAGGATCTTGGGCACGCACGCACATGCACCTGGCATGAGTTTAAGCCACCGGGTCCGGGACTCGAACCGTTGTCAACTATGTGGGAGTCCAGTGACGTAGCCATTACACTAACTGCTTGTCCCAAAAAAATTTTTTTTAATTTCTGGAGGTTTCCATAATTTGAAAAAGAAAATCTTACTATTATTGCATATTAAATATCTATACTTAAACATGGAATAGAAATTAGCATGTATTCATAAAATTTTATTTTTCATTATACATGATTATGTGCACACATGTATGTGAGAGAGGGGAGGTGCACCTCCACGAGGTCTGATCACACTCTATCTTCCTCCTCTCCTCTAGCCTGTCTTATCCTGGTGCCTGTACACATGCCTAGTGTGTTTTCAGGTTGACAGGCCAGGAACCTGAACCACGGTCACCACATGAAGTCTAACTTCTTTTGAGCAAAGCATTAGCACTATGCTATGGAGCCAGCCTGATTGTAAAACTTTTTGATCAGCTGATATTTTGCTAATACATGAAACAGTTTGAAATACTGAGTATTCCTACCAATTATATATTGTTATCACTTGTCACTGCATTGCCAAATAGAAATAACACAGATTAAATCAGCATATTATAATTATCCATAAAATAAAAATATTTGAAAAACATTAGTATGTATTTCATTTTAAAAGGTGTACAACTGATGAAATTCATGAGCAATGGATGTTACATCCTTACCTTTAAAGTACACTTATTAGAAACCAGCAGATGGCGTAATGGTTATGTTAGACTCCCACATAGTCGACTGTAGTTTGAGTCCCGGACCTAGCAGCTTAAAACTCATACCAGGCATGTGTGCGTGCATGCCCAAAATCCTGAGAGGAGAATGGAGAAGGGATTGCAGCATGGCCATTCCCCTAGCGGATGCTTCCCACTTTCCATCTCTCTCTGGCAAGTGCACACGCACTATGGAAAAAATCTCTTAAAAAAATACATTTATTTGGGAAGAGGAAACCTTTTATTCTTATGTGAATAAAGTATCATGCTTTTTTTGTATTTTAAATATTTACATATCTATTTATTCGTTGTGATTTTCAAGTCATTGGATCTAGGACTCAAATCCTGGTAGACCATGTGCAAATCCAGCACCTTAACCATCACACCACTGTCCCGGCCTGCGGGACCGTGGAACAGGTTCCTTGGGGGAGGGAGTGAGAGATGGGACAAACACACGCACACACACTACCAGGTGCTGATCAAGTCGTCTTCTTCCGTCTACTTCCGTTTATTCAGGAAAAATGGCGAGTTATATACAGCTGGTGGGCACCAATTGGCTGCCCGAAATGCAAATGAGATAGAACAGCATTAACCAATCATTGATGGGGGTGGTTCTCTCCCGTTGCCTAGAAACCCAACCACTTCCGGAGAGAACGGTTGGTCACATGATTTGAGAAAGGATTTGCTCAGTGAGGAAGTGAAACCTAATGGTTTCTAAGATGGCGGATAGCTCGAGATGGCTTCCGTATGCAGTGCTCGCCACACACCACAATCTGTTAGCCACTGGACATACATTTGAAATAAATGAGTGAAGTGAATTGAATCTATAAATTTAATCTACCTACTAGCCACTTGTAGTAGAGACCACTAGTTGCACCTACCTCAATTATGTATTCCTCTTTTTCCCTTTTTATTTCCCTGCCATACAACCACCTGGAATGAAAGCTATACATTCCATTCTTCCTTGCAGTGAGGTGGGGATGACTAAGTTTTGATCAATGATATTTTAAAAGAAGTGTTGGGGGAACAGCAGTTAGTGTAATGGCTATGTTGCTGGACTCCCACGTAGTTGACTGCGGTTCACGTCCCAGACCCGGTGGCTTAAAACTCACGCCAGGCGCGTGTGCGTGCATGCCCAAGATCCCGAGAGGAGAATGAGAAGGGATTGCGGCATGGCCATCCCCCCTGGGGGGTGATTTCTCGCTTTCTGTCTCTGTCTGGTGAGTGCACGTGCCCTATAGCAAAAACCTCTCCAAAAAAAAAAAGAAGTGTTGGGTACAATTTCTGGGAAATTTCCTTCAACAAAGCAATGTAACCTTTTCACTGCTCTTCTTGCTGGCCAGAACACTGCTGTGAAGACTACAGCCTGAACAGCAACCCTGGATGATGAATTGGACACCAAGTGCCTAGGTTGGTAGAGCAACACAGCAGCCTTGAAGTTCTTTTAAGTGGAAAGGCAACCCCCTTCTCCTTCATAAGCCACACCGGTATCTGGAGTTTTAGTTTTAAGCTGCTGAACTTAATTTAAACTGATACACTTTCAGTTGTTGGCATTACTTTTTTATTAGAAATTGTAAATAAGAAATTATTTCAACACCTGAAGACCAAACTACAACAGCAGATTCCGCAGGCTCAAGATTTTGAGACATC
>NW_006159883.1:130662-135657 GCF_000334495.1 Tupaia belangeri chinensis
CCTGGAAAGATTTTTCTGTAAAGTATATCCTTTCCGGGGCATGGCAACATCATTCTTTTTTAAAAAGGTTACTGGACAGACATCATTTCCTCCATCGCCTATGTAAACAATTCGTGTATAATTTACTCCCTGTTGTAACTGTTTTTCTACAAATTCTACCAAAACTACATTTTTGCAAAGATTCTTTGGGCACCTACTGCAAGAATGAGCATGGTAATTTTCCACAGTGAGATGACCACTGCTATCAAAAACTGCTGGATTTGTAAATACTTTATCAAACATGTCGTGAAAATGGGCAGCTTCTAAAACCCAATCAATGAAGACTGAATTTGAATCAGAAATAATAATGCAGTCAAATTTATCCTTATTTTTTCTTATAAAGTTAAACAGTTCCACCATTCCTGGAGTGAAAGGCAATGCTGTCACTGTTCTTTTCATTTCATCTTCCCTTACACCTTCCTCTCCCAAATACTTAAAGACTCTGCCCATAAATTCTGTCCAAAATCCTTTTCGGTAAGAATCTTGTAGTTCAATAGGAAGCTTTTTGTCTGGAGCACATTGTACAATCCAGGTGTCACTGTTTTCATCTATGATTGTATTGTCAAAGTCAAAAACCAGCAAAATTTTCATGGTTCCAGAAATAGACTTTGGTTACCTGAAAAAAAAAAAAAAGAAATGTTATTCCCTAAACATACTGTGTTTATAGATTTAGCTATTTTACTTATTTAATAAACATAACTAGATGTTAATCTACTAAAACAAGGAATATAAAGAAATAAGCATTTTAAGACTACCCCTTTTTCCCTAATAAGCAAGGTTCATATTTGGGTATTTTAAGTGAATAAGAAATAAAGTATCTAAAAAAGACACTAATAATATTACGCTCCTGGGACCAGCAGTTGGTATAACGGCTATGTCGCTGGACTCCCATGTAGTTGACTGTGGTTCGAGTCCCGGACCCAGTGGCTTAAACTCACGCCAGGCGTGTGTGCATGCATGCCTGCCCAAGATCCCAAGAGGAGAATGGAGAAGGGATTATGGTGTGGCCATCCCATTGGAAGTGATATCTCGCTTTCTGTCTCTGTCTGTCTTTCTGGCAAATGCATGCACCCTACAGCAAAAATCTCTCAAAAAAATATATATATACACATATATATATATATCAGAGGTAACTATATGCTAGATGCTGGACTAATAAATTTACCATCATCTCATTTAAACAAGACAATACTAAGTAGAAACTATCCTCCTCTCGTAAAAGATACACAAACTGGGGCTTAAATTGGTTAAGTATTAGTTAAGTAGCAGAGCAGAAATTTTGGACTCCAGTCAGTTTGATTCCTTTTATTAAAGAATTATTTTATTTAACTTTATTTATTTTTAACTTGACTAGAGAGGGACAGACTGAGAGGCAAGACAGAGAGAAAGAGGGAAAGTAAGAAAGCAAGCCACCAGGTCCAGGACTCAAACCGTGGTCAGCCATGTGGGAGTCCAGCATCCTTAAACATCACTCCACCTGTGGGCCCCAGGTCAGTTTGATTCTGAAGTTCATGTTTTTTAATACTATAACCCAGTACATAAGAAACAGAATATCTAAAAATTAATCATTAGCTTAAATATTAAGGAGGTCATTCTAGCAAAAAGATGTTTAATTACATAAAAATATTCAGTAATGAAGAACCCCACCAACAAGAAAAAAAGCTCAGTTAAAAACAGAAAACACATGGGACCAGCAGATGGCGTAACGGCTACATCGCTGGACTCCTATGTAGTCGACCAGGTTTCAAGTCCCAGATCCAGTGGCTTAAACTCACGCCAGGCACATGTGCATACATGCCCAAGATCCTGAGAGGAGAATGGAGGAGAAGAGATTTGGCGTGGCCATCTCCGCTGGGAGGTGATTTCTCGCTTTCCATCTCTGTCTCTCTCTGTCTTTCTGGTGAGCGCACACTCTATAGCAAAAACCTCTCCAAAATAAAAAAAGAAAGAAAGAAAAACACATGGGACCAGAACCAAAAGATGGCCTAATGGTTACATCATTAGACCCTTACGTAGTCGACCACGGTCAGAGTCCCAGATCCAGCGGCATAAAACTCACGCTGGGTGCATGTGTGAGTGCCCAATATCCCAAGAGGAGAATGGAAGAGAAGGGATTGAAGCGTGGCCATCCCCACTGGGGAGAGAGGTGATTTCTTGCTTTCTGTCTCTCTCTCTCTCTCTGGCAAGCACATACACTCTATAGCAAAAATTTCTAGTAAAAAAAAAAAAGAAAACACAGCATTTAACTAGATGTATTCTCCAGTTTCTAACAATACATAGCTAGTGGTGAAGACAGAATAGATCTCTTGACTCACATGAAAGTAAGGGTTCTGTGTCTGTTTAGAATATGTGGAGAATAATTAACCTGGAGAGGTATCTCCTATTGTGTGATCTTACATGGTATATAATATTCTGAAACTCTGAATCTCTAGGTCTCTAAATGCCTAACCCAGGTGTCTGTGACTGACTCCCAGCGATTTAAGTGCAGAATTTACTTTCCTTTGTTACTTTCCAATGTAACAAAAAATAATAAGTATAACTGACAATTACATTAATACTGTACCTAAGCACAGTTTGAAAATTAAACCACTTTTGGAGCATTCTAAATTTATAATTAAAAAAACATTCAAATATAACTCATTGGGGGCCTATTCAGGGGACTAGTAGTTGAGAGAGCCAGGTCCCACATGGTCAATCATGGTTTGAATCCCTGCCCTGGCAGCTTGAAAAACACACTAGGTGACAGAGAGCGTGTGTGTGTGTGTGTGTGTGTGTGCAAGTCCTAAATCAGAACAGGATGGATAAACGGTATAACCACACCCCACTGGGGGGGTGCTTCCTACCCCCCTCTCTCTGGTGAGTGCACATATGCTCTGGCAATTAAATATAAATACATTTATCTATTGATAGCTCAATGTTTGAAAACTGCCTCAGGCTTAGATTTAGTTAGCTATAAATTACTCAAAATTCCACAAGGCTGAAGTTTAACATAGTTTCACTGCTGATTTAACAGTGAAACTGTTAAATTTTTTAAAAATTTCAGGTCTTTTTTAAAAATTTTTTTTAACCTTGAACATGAACCTTTATTAAAAGGTTCTGTCTTGTGTCTTTCCAGTGAGTGTGCATGCCCTCTAGCAAAAAATCTTTCTTAAAAAGTTAACTATTCTCTCCAAAAGCACATACAGTGACTATGTGTTATGTCTACGATGTTTCCATAGTGTAACAACATCTGTTTTTCACAATAATAATGAAAACTAAAAGCCACATACACATGCAGAAAATGGGGATTGGTTAAATAAATTATGTATGCAACAGGCAGAGAATCGAATATTTATTCAGCAAGTAAAAGACATTCAGTTCAAATTAAACAAGCAAGTCACAAAAGTGTGTACAATATAATGCCAGTTTTTTTCTAAAAAAATTGTATTGTATACAGTGGTAGTCATGGGTGGTTCAATTATAGTTCATACTATTTCTACACTAATTTTATAATGACTTTTCTCCCCCAAAATAATTTAAATTCTTGTTTCAGGTCGGAGTAAGTACCCTTTTGAATTCACAACAAAGGAGTGGGGGGGGGGGTATACACAGAATAGTAAATAACTAGATCAACTCATTTGTGAAGATCCACTGGTAGAGAATCTAGAGTTTGAAGCCAAATGTTATCTGACCACTATATCAAATTGGCTAAGATTTAGTGCTTTTTGTAACCAATTTAATTAAAATTCCAGAGAACTTTTGTGGAGAAACAATTCTCCATGGGTATCTAGTGGTTCTACCTGTTTTACAAGCAAGGCACTCACTGCCCTTCTCTCTAGACTACTGTCTCAAGGATGGCTGAATAGTTAAAAGCCTTGAAAAGGCATGATTAATTGTCCAGTATATTGAAGATGTGGGTTCTCTAAGCCACACAGTTTAACCAAGTGAATTCTGACTCACTTTGCTTCATCTCATGGGAACTGGGGACTGATGGGACAGAGACAAAATTGCTGATGTTTTAGCTGCTGCTGTGAATAATTCACGGTGACAGGAATTTTGAGTCTTTTAAGACCAGGGCAGGCTAAGTTGTTAACACCTGCAAATAGGGATAAATTTCAAACCCTTCCCAGTTCTTGACACTTAAGCCCTGCTTCCAACAAGCCTCAACTGCTATATGAGCACAACCTAATCTCTGCCTATAAATATTTTATTAATCCCTCCATACTTACCAGCATTATTATGGTGGAACATCTGATAGAAAACCTAAAGAAAAATAGCACAAGTGTGTATTAGAATTTTCGTTATCAAAAATCTTAGGTCTTTTCGGGCGCGTGTGCGTGCGTGCCCAAGATCCCGAGAGGAGAACGGAGGAGAAGGGATTCCGGCGTGACCATTCCCCCTGGGGGGTGATTTCTCGCTTTCTGTCTCTATGTCTCTCTCCGTCTGTCTGGCGAGCGCACGCGCCCTACAGTGAAAATCTCTCCAAAAAAAAAAAAAAACTCTTAGGTCTTTTCATTTTGAACACTCCAAGCTGGTGCCTAATGTGTACCTGTCGGTGCCAATTAGCTACCAAAGATATAATGCGTACATCAACCGGTGAGAAAAGGCCCTCTGAAACAAGCGCAGATCCACTTTTAACCGATTCTGTGTCCTGAAGAGACATGACTGGTCCCCTAAACACCATAAATTTGCTAAAAGGTATAATATAGTAAGGGCTCTGGACTCTCACATGACTGACCAGGGTTCGAGTCCTGGACTTGGCGGCTTGCTTTCTCACTCCTCTCTCTCTGTGTCCCTCTCTGTTTAAATAAATTTTAAAAATATCTCAAAGGTTCTACCACGGATGTTCTGAGGACAACATCCAAGTTTCAACGTTCCTAGTAACATGAAAAACTTAAGTCCCATCTAGTCCTGCTCATGCCGCGGAAGCCAAGGTTATTAAAAAGCGATCTTCAGCCAATTACCACGGGTTTTCCA
>NW_006159883.1:135749-141353 GCF_000334495.1 Tupaia belangeri chinensis
CGGTGGGTTCGGCCCTCCGTCTTCGCCCCGCGCCTGCCCGCGACGGCCGCCCACTCACACGCCCGGCCTCCGCTCCCCGCGCAGGCGCGGCCTCAGCCTCGGTTTTCCAGGCCCTCTGCGGAGAGCAGCGCGTTCCTCGTTCCTCGGCGACTGCGGCGTCATTTCCGGCGGCGTTGCTAAGCAACCGCGCGGTTTGGAAAACACTGGCACCCGGGAGTTCGCAGTGTGGGGCACCGGAGCCTCCTTCGTTGTCGGGAGTCCCGTAGGCGCCCAGTCAGAGATGCCGGTGCGCTTTGGACGGCGCTATGGACAGCTGAAGGGAAGCACGGGTGAGCCACCCTGACGCGTCCCCGCACAGCGGTTGTTTCTGGGCCCCAGGCACCGAGCAGGGGGCGAGGGGCGAGGGGCGAGGCTGCTGAGTGAGCAGTTTGGTTGCCCTTTGGAAATGGGCTCCTCTAAGTTAAAAACACCTCCACTAGTGGGCCTAGTGAAGTTAGACGGTTTGCCCTCAGACGAATGGATGGAAGAGAGAAAGAGAAAAGGAGCGGGGACAAGTTTATGGAAATAGGATGGAGAAAAGCAAAGTTAGAGATCTCCCCACCCATCAATTGCTCAGATCCTCAAGCTGCCCTGTGGCAGCTCCAACGCAGTCTGGTGTTTACTGAATTCCTGTGCATTTAAAGCTTTATTATTCACTGAGCGAATTAGAGTAACTTGAAAATATCACTGACCTCTTTGGGGTCCTGACTCTGTTGCACACCTGCTGAGTGGTCTTTACCTAAATAATTTCCAGAGTTGCCACATATTTAAAATGTACAGTTTTCAACAGAAATGACAAGGCATATAAAGGAGATACAGGAAACACAGGAAAATTTGTATTAATATGAGGAAGCTTCAAAATGTTGGTTAAAAATGGAATTAAAGTACAAGTTTATTTCGGTACTTTTTGTGTGTGTGTGAACTCCATGTATTTTTCTGTAATATTCATTTTGGAATCCAAGTATTTTTTCATAGTACTCATTTTCCATGAACTTCCCCAAGGGAGCCCAGAAGTTGGACTTACTAGACAAAAACCTTTGTAAATTTACAGCTATTGTAAATATGTTCAAAGAATTTTTAAAATATGTTGAAAGAAATATAGGATTGTTGTCTCATGAAATAAAGGGCATCAACAAAAACCAAATTACAAAAAGTAACAAATTAGAAATGTTGGAATTGGGGGGCCAGCAGGTGGCGAGGTAGTTAAGGGTATTGGACTCCCACAGGGCAAACCATGATTCAAGTCCTGGACCTGGTGGCTTGCTTTCTTACTTCCCTCTCTCTTTCATTCTGTCTCTCTCTGATCAAATTAAAATGAATAGATAAATCAGGTTATATTTTTAAAAATTATTTTTAAAAATTATATATAAAAAAGAAATTTTGGAATTTGAAAGCACAACAACTGAAATGAAAAATTCATTAGAGGGGCTCAATAGAAGATTTGCCGTTGCAGAAGAAATAACTCAATGAAACTTAAAGATTAGTCCGTTGAGATCATTTAGTCTGAGGATAATCAGAAAAAAAAAAAAAAAAAAAAAAAAAACCTACACACACAGAAAAAAAGAATGGAGAAAAAGAAGTAGATCCGGGAACCAGCCGTTAGCGTAATGGCTATATCGCTGGATTCGCACGTAGTCCACCGTGGTTCGCGTCTTGGACCCGGTGGCCGGGTGCGTGTACGTGCGTGCCCAAGATCCCGCGAGGAGAATGGAGGAGAAGGGATAGCTGCGTGACCATCCCCCCTGGGGGGTGATTTCTCGCTTTCTGTCTCTCTGTCTGTCTCTCTCTGTCTGGCGAGCGCCCATGCCCTATAGCAAAAATCCTCTCCAAAAAAAAAAAGTAGATCCAATGAGAAATGCAGGCTGCCATCAAGTATATATCAACATAAGTATAATTTGAGTCTCAGAAGGAAAAAAAACAGAGAAAGGGGAAAAATATGTGAAGAAATAGCCAGAAATTTCTCAAACCATTTAGAAAGCTTAGTGATCCTCTAAATAAGATAAACTAAGAGATATCCACAGCTAGATACATCATGATCAAACTGTCAAAAATCAGAGTCAGGGAACCAGCAGTTAGCGTAATGGCTATGTTGCTGGACTCCCATGTAGTCTACCGCGGTTCGCGTCCCGGACCTGGTGACTTAAAACTCACGCTGGGCGTGTGTGCATGCGTGCCCAAGATCCCAAGAGGAGAATGGAGGAAAAGGGATTGCGGCGTGACCATCCCCCCTGGGGGGTGATTTCTCGCTTTCTGTCTCTCTGTCTGTCTCTGTCTGTCTGGCGAGCGCACGTGCCCTATAGCAAAAACCTCTCCAAAAAAAAAAAAAAAAAAGTCAGAGTCAAAGGGGCTAGCAGATGGCAGGGTGGTTGGGGCACTGGACTGCCATATGGCCGATCGCAGTTTGAATCTCAGACCTGGTGGCTCTCTCTACTCCCCTCTTTCTGTCTCTGTCTGGTGTGTTCATGTGTCCTATAGCAAATTAAATAATAAGAAGAAATAAAGTTAAATTAATAATTCTTAAAAGAAGGAAAATCAAATCAGAAAAAATATATATATATATATTTTTTGAGAGGCTTGTCCTATAGCAGGCACGTGCGCTCGCCAGACAGACAGAGACAGACAGAGAGACAGAAAGCGAGAAATCACCCCCCAGGGGGGGTGGCCACACCGCAATTCCCTTCTCCTCCATTCTCCTCTCGGGATCTTGGGCACGCGCACACACACGCCCGGTGTGAGTTTTAAGCCCCCAGGTCTGGGACGCGAACCGCAGTCGACTGTGTGGGAGTCCAGTGACATAGCCATTACGCTAACTGCTGGTCCTGGTTTTTGAAATCTCTTTCTAAAAGATAATTGTATTTTCCCTTATTCTTTTTTTCTCCTTTTTTAAAAAAAAAACAACTAGAAACACACACATACACACACACACACAAACAAAAGCAAAACATAAATAGCAAACGTAAAAAACAATTAAAAATTAATTATAAATCTGTGTATGCATCCAGTGTAGAAAGAAGTAATTTATATGGTGGTAAAAGAACAGAACTCTATAGGAACAAGATATTTGTAATTATTGAGAGTAAGTTACTATTAATCTAAACTATTGGGTCATTGGAAAAGTCATGACATATTTTTACATGTATCATGATTTTTCTGATAAAACAATAGACTATTATAAACCAAAGTATTTATTTATATCATAGATATTTTTATGTCAAAGTATATGAATGCATGCATGAAAGTGGTTACACTAGTTTTTTCTCCAGTTCTCCATCCCATCAGGATCTTGAGCACCTGTGCTTGCAGATGCTCAAGATGGTTTGCAAGCTAATGGAACTGGGATTTGAACCCTATTCAACCATGTGGGATCTGGCTTCCTCTGTGCAGTGCCTCACCACAGTACTATAGGGCCTAAAGCATTTACTTAATCCTTAGGAGAACCACTATTTTTAAAAAACTAGAAAGAATTATAATGAAAGAAAAGACAAGGCCAGCAGGTGGTCTGGAGGTTAAGCCACTGGATCCTGCATGGCCAGCTGTGTGATTTGAATCTCAGACCTGGCAGCTTGAAAATCACACTGGAGGGAACCAGCAGTTAGCGTAATTGCTATGTGACTGGACTCCCACGTAGTCGACCGTGGTTCACGTCCCGGACCCGGTGGCTTAAAACTCAACGCCGGGCGTGTGTGCGTGCGTGCCCAAGATCCTGAGAGGAGAATGGAGGAGAAGGGATTGCGGCGTGACCATCCCCCCTGGTGGGTGATTTCTCGCTTTCTGTCTCTATGTCTCTCCCTGTCTGTCTGGTGAGCGCACGCGCCCTAGCCAAAACATATCAAAAAAAAAAAAAAGAAAGAAAATCACACTGGACACATGTGCACATGTGCCAAAATCCTGAGAGGAGAATGGAGGAGAAGGGATTGAGGTGTGGCCATTCTCCATAGGGGTGGATTTCTCACTTTCTCCTATCTTTCTGTGTGTCTCTGGTGAGTGCACATGTCCTATAGCAAAAACTAGAAAAAATAAAATAAAAAAAGGAAGGACAAGTGAATTAAAATGATACAATAAAAAATATCTAACACAAAACAAGGCAGTAGTGGAGGAAGGGAGAAACAAAAAAGCCATAAGATATATAGAAAATAAATAGCAAAATGGCAGACATAAACCTTACCAGTAACTACATTATATTTTAATTAAATGTTACAGTTAAAAGACAGATTTGGGGACCAGCAGTTAGCGTAATGGCTATGTCGCTGGTCTCCCATGTAGTCGACTGTGGTTCAAGTCCTGGACCCGGTGGCCTAAACTCACACCGGGCACGTGTGCGTGCGTGCCCAAGATCCCGAGAGGAGAATGGAGGAGAAGGGATTGCGGCGTGGCCATCCCCTCTGGGGGTGTGATTTCTTGCTTTCTGTCTCTCTGTCTTTCTCTGTCTGTCTGGCAAGTACACGCACCATATAGCAAAAATCTCTCCAAAAAAAAAAAAAAAGACAAAAAAGACAGATTTGTAAAATGATCGAAAACAGAAAAGTCCATTACAGAACCAGCAGATAGCATAATGGTTATGTCGCTGGACTCTTATAGTTGACCGCAGTTCGTGTCCTGGAGCTAGTGGCTTAAAACTCATGCGAGATGTGTATGTGTGTGTACCCAAAATCCTGAAAGAAGAATGATGGAGGAGAAGGGATTGCGGCATGGCTATCCTCCCTGGGAGGCGATTTCTCACTTTCTGTATCTCTGTCTCTCCAGCGAGTGCATGCACACTATGCACTAAAGAAAGAAACTGCTCTTAAAAAAACAAACAAATAAAATAAAAAAACAACCATTATGTAGTGGTTAAGGCTCTGGACTCCCACATGACTGACTGTAGTTTGAGTACCAAACCTGGCAGCTTGAAAATCATGCCAAGAGCGTGTACATGTGTGTCCAAAATCCCAAGAGGAGACTGGAGAATGGGGGATTTCAGCATGGCTATTCCCCCGGGGGTGATTTTTCACTGTCCTTCTGTCTCTCTCTCTCTCTGGCAAGTGCACACACCCTGTGACAAAAAAATCTTAAAAACAAAAACAGCGTTATACCTATCTTCAAGGTTCTATACTTAAGGCTAACATTTAGTGGTTTTAATCTATTCACATGAGTAATAATTAAGTGGTCATTTAGTCTGTTCAAAGGTACAGCTAGACTGGAAGATATATAATGTGAACAATAAGCAAAAGGTAACTAATATCAGACAAAATAGGCCTCCAGACAAATTGTTAGAGATAAGGAATATTTATACTGATAAAAGGGTCAATCCAGGAATCAGCAGTTGACGTAATGGCTCTGTCTCTGGACTCCAATGTAGTCGACCGCGGTTCAGGTTCTGGACCTGTTGGCTTAAACTCACGCTGGGCGTGTGTGTGTATGTGTGTGTGTGCACCCTAGATCACGAGAGGAGAATGGAGGAGAAGGGATTGCTCTATGGCCATACCCCCTGGGAGGTGATTTCTCACTTTCTATCTCTCAGTCTCTCTTTCTGGCAAGTGCACATGCCCTATAACAAAAGCCTCTCGACCCGCGCCAAGGGCGCGA